>NC_090381.1:95523257-95823257 GCF_036365525.1 Heterodontus francisci | reverse complement strand
TGTGATGTCCTCTTGTTGCAAACAAATCCAAATGGTTTCAAGCAGAAGGTTCAATCAGCCACCAATTTGACAGAGCTCAATCTTTTCGCAACTCAAGACATCCATATGTTCACTTATAGTATGGGTCGATGGATAGTAACTGGGAACAGGAACCCTGAATGGTTTTTCTTCTCCAAAACCCAGGGCCCAGCTGATGAAATAGAGATTGGATTGGAGGTCAAACCTGGGGTATTCAAGTCTATATAGCTCAGCGACTCATGCTCTTAACCAGCTGGAAAATTGGGAGAGCCTAGAATTATATGTTTTTTATTTTTATTTAGAGATACAGCACTGAAACAGGCCCTTCGGCCCACCGAGTCTGTGCCAGCCATCAACCACCCATTTATACTAATCCTACACTAATCCCATATCCCGACCACATCCCCACCTGTCCCTACATTCCCCTACCACCTACCTACCTACACTAGGGGCAATTTATAATGGCCAATTTACCTATCAACCTGCAAGTCTTTGGCTGTGGGAGGAAACCGGAGCACCCGGCGAAAACCCACGCACACACAGGGAGAACTTGCAAACTCCGCACAGACAATACCCAGAATTGAACCCGGGTCGCTGGAGCTGTGAGGCTGTGGTGCTAACCACTGCGCCACCCATAAAAGCAAAAATTAATATCTATGCAACAAAAATGAATCTGAACAAGTAAATGTAGTATAGTGATAAGTATTAAACCCAATTTTCAATTCAGCCTATATTACACATTTGCCGCACTCTGATAAAAGCTACAACCGTCATAACTGAGATTTACCAACGGTAACCCTCTGCATTTGGCAGTAAATGCACAGCAACAATTGGCAATTTTTACAAAGACATTCCTTCCACAATCTCCCCCAACATTTTCCCTTGGCAAAATACATTGAAGACCAGATCCCTAAATTCCACCAATGCCACTGGGAAGAATACAGTAGTGAGGATGATTGTGTCCTTGATTTCCCCCACATGCTTATGGGGATGTTCCTGGCCTCCACCTACTACCTTCCCAGATTTAAATGATGAACATGTTATGGGGTTGGAAATATCAGTCTGGGGTCAAGTAGGATACTGAAGTTGCTGACAGTCTGGTTCAACATGAAAGCATGGCCAAGGGGGATGGAATTTCAAGGATTATGGAGTCTGCAGCAAGGTTCAATCTTCCAAACTGAAAGAAATTACAGCTCAACCATGACTGGATATTGGTTAAAAAAAATCTAATTACATAGAAGCAGTCGAGGTATTGAGAGAGATGGTGGAAAGATAGCACAGGCTGTCGTCAGCATTCATACCGAATCACAAATTGCAAGATACAGATTTGCATAGATAATTTCCCTCCCCCATTTCAAGGCCAGTAAATCATCCTGTAAATCATTCTGATAGGTCTTCCTTTTTCCTCAATAGAGGAATCCCACCCCCCCCCCCCCAAAGTGGTCGACGGGGCCCTCAACCGTGTCCGGCCCATTTCCCACACCTCTACCCTCACCCCTTCCCCTCCCTCACAGAACCGCGACAGGGTTCCCCTTGTCCTCACTTTCCACCCCACCAGACTCCAGATCCAAAGGATCATCCTCCGCCACTTCTGCCACATCCAGTGGCATCCAGCGTGATGCCACTACCAAACGCATCTTCCGCTCCCTTCCCCCGTCAGCATTCCGAAGGGATCGTTCCCTCCGCGACACCCTTGTCCACTCCTCCATTACCCCCACCACCTCGTTCCTTCCCAAAGCACCTTCCCATGCAAGAGCAGGAGGTGTAATACCTGCCCATTTACTTCCTCTCTCCTCACTATACAAGGCCCCAAATACTCCTTTCAGGTGAAGCATCGATTTACTTGTACTTCTTGCAATTTAGCATACTGTATTTGCTGCTCACAATGTGGTCTCCTCTACACTGGGGAGACCAAACGCAGATTGGGTGACCGCTGTGCGGAACACCTCCGCTCAGTCCGCAAGCAGGACCCTGAGCTTCCAGTTGCTTGCCATTTCAACACTCCCCCTGCTCTCATGCTCACATCTCTGTCCTGGGATTGCTGCAGTGTTCCAGTGAACATCAACACAAGCTCAAGGAACAGCATCTCATTTACCAATTAGGCACGCTCCAGCCTTCCGGACTGAACATTGAATTCAATAATTTCAGAGCATGATGGGGTCCCCACTTTTTATGTTTAGTTTTTTTTTTCTTTTATATTTGGTTATTTAGTGTGTTTAGTTTGTTCCTACTGTGCCTACCCACTGTTCCTGTTTTTAAAAAAAAATGTTTTAATGTTTATGCTTGGAGTGCTTTGTGCTTTAAAGTCTATTCACACCCTCTCTGTACTAACGCTTTGTCTTTCAGCACACCATTAACATACCGTTTGCCTTTGTTCCATGACCTTCTGGTCAGTTATTTTCTGCGACCTTGTCCTAACAACACCTTCTCTTTTGTTATCTCTTGCCCACCCCCCACTTTACTTGCTTAAAATCTTTTACATTTCTAATATTTGTCAGTTCTGAAGAAGGGTCACTGACCTGAAACGTTAACTCTGCTTCTCTCGCCACAGATGCTGCCAGACCTGCTGAGTATTTCCAGCATTTCTTGTTTTTATTTCAGTAAATCATCCCATTCCCTGTGCTTGGGAGAGGGGTGATACAAATCAGGAAGCGACAATGCTTTACTGAAATAATAAACAGCTGCAGAGCATACTTGCTACATATTTACTCTACTGCACAGACAACGGAAAGCAAGAATGGAACAGATCTTTGGTCACAGTGGTTCAAGGACAGGAAATGGAAAATTTAAGGAATGTTGTTGGTTCACAATATCTACATCTTTAACAAATAACATTTGTTACAATTGCAACTTGGTTACTTTTATTTAAACAATTCTCTCTGAGCCATTTATTAGCAAAGTAACTAATATTATATCCACATTAAAAACACTTTCATAAGAATGTGGCTTATTTTATGCCACACAGTAAAATATATTTCCAAAACATGGACATAAAGACAAGTCAGAATGATTAACAACTTGGATAGTGATCACATAAAATTATATCAGTTTTGAAGAACCCATATTGTGTTTTGCATTGCAAAATCCAGATGAAGAAAGAACTTGTATTTACATAGTCCCTCTCACAACTTCAGGGCATCCCAAAGTCCTATACAGTCAATGAAGCACTTTTGTTGCAATGTAGAGAAGGAGGTAGATCATGCGTGCACAGGAAGGTCCCACTAACAGGAACAACAATGATCAGATAACTTGTTTTAGTGATGTTGGTTGAAGGCTAAATATTTCCCATAACACATGGCAGCATGGGATCATTTATATCCACCTGACTGTGTCTCAATTTAATGTCTCATCTGAAAGATTGCACCTCTGATTACTGCAGGAGTGCCACAGTACTGCACTAGAGTATTAACCTCCATTTTGTGCTCAAATCTCTGGACTGGCACTTGAACACACAATCTTCTGACTCAGTGGCAAGAATGATACCAGTCAGCCATAGCTGACATTGTGACAAGCTAAATCTTGGTGCAACAAGGCACCAAAGTTGAAAACAACAGGAAAGAAAACAAGGTAAATCAAGGAATAATAATTTGATCACACCAGCTCATTTTATTGTAAATAAGTGGGTAAAAATATGGTGAAAACTTCAGTTCAAAGCAGATTTTTAAAAATTATAAAACCTGAACCATCAAAAGCACCACTACAAATACTAGTTACAATCTCCTAGATATTGCTAGGTTAGAATTCCCTATTACAAAGATGTTTTATGCCAATGTTATGCCGAGCACACGGCATGGATCTCAACTCCTGAGGCAACATCAGTCCATGTACCTGAGTTGCCATAGTTACATTATATTGGCTAAGCTCATGGGATGTGTTGTTACCTGAAACTTGGAGTTCCACTACTCATTCACCTGACTCTCGGCCTGAATAGTACAGGATATGCTTTTTTTTAAAAAACTAAACTGGAGTATCAGCTGCCAACCTGAGGAAGGAACTGGACGTTCACTAGTAAGTATAAGAAGCTGCCTTTATGTTGTTACATGCATTTGACAGTAATGTTACATCAGCTGCTCATGTCATATGACCAGCCAACAATATGTTACCTGTTACGACCAGGTGAGAGGGGTCTAGGGTTCCCTTTCAGCCTTCACCTGGTCTTACTGTAACAGGGTTTACTTTTAAACACTCCGTGTTTTTTAGCTCTCCCTTGGTGAATCCTTGTTCACCGCTTTCCAATTATAAGGCAAAGAAACCAGCACAAACTGGCTTTCTTAGGTTTAAAGAAGAAAAGCTGAAATTGATTAAACTTGAACTTAAACTCTAATTCGGTTGACGCCTACAGATACACGGCGCACCCATGCTAACATGCATACATGAAACACACATGCAAACAGAGACAAAAAAGAGCAGAAGATAAATAAAGTGGAAAAGTTTAAGGCAATATCTGAAGAGTTTTTGCTATGGTTCTTCAAAGTCACTGTGGAATCCTTGATTGTAGGTAGATCTTGCTTTTCATTGGGGCCCAGTATTCTTCTTAAACCTTGTTCACTGCAGGAGACTTTTCCCTCTTGGGGTTCATGTGTCTTCAGTGGATTTGGAGTTCTGTGGGAAAGTGATGGGAGCAGAGAGACAGGAGAGGCTGTGGCGAGCCAGCCAGGAGAGATATTCTCAGTCCAGGAGCATTCTGCTTTCTGCCCAAACTGTTTGTACAAATGCAAAAAACTCAGGTTGCCCAGCAGGTTAGTCATGTGACTAGCTGGTTTGACCATGTCCATTTGTGTATTCGGCCATCTTAGCAATCAACCTGGAATGCAACCTCCCCCACCTTCAATGTCTGGTGATCAAAAGTCCATTGTGGGTTCAATGTGTCAGGGAGTGGTCCTTTGTCCTTTCCAAGCACTGTCTATTAACATGCAAATGTCTTTCTGGCCAAGGTTCCATTGTGGGTTGAATGGGTCAGGGAATGGCTGCTTTGTCCTTCCAAACACTGTCTGTTAATATGCAAATGTCTTTCCAACCAAGATCTGGCAATTTTTTAAAGCAAGTCCTTTCTTCACTTCAAATACTTGCCATAGAGGGAGTGCAACGGAGGTTCACCAAACTAATCCTTGGGATGGTGGGATTGTCTTATGAGGTGAGATTGAAGAAACTGGGCCTGTATTCTCTAGAGTTTTGAAGAATGAGAGGTGATCTCATTGAAACTTAAATTATTACAGGGCATGACAGGGTGGATAGGTGATAGGTTATTTCCCCTGGCTGATGAGTCAAGAACCAGGGAACACAGTCTCAGAATAAGGGGTAGGCCATTTAAGACTAAGATGAGGAGGAATTTCTTCGTTCAGAGGGTGGTGAATCTTTGGAATTCTTTACCCAAGAGGGCTGTGGAAGCTCAGTCACTGAGCATGTTCAAGATAGAAATCAGTAGATATCTGGATACTAATGACATCAAGGGATTTGGCGAAAGCACAGCAAAGTGGCATTGAGGTGGATGATCAACCATGATCTAATTGAATGGCAGAGCAAGCTCGATGGGCGGAATGGTCTACTCCTGCATTCCTATATTAATTCCGAATAGTTTGAAATGTAATGTCCATGAGGCAAAATTAATATGCCTCATGCTTGGCAGGTGGGGGTCTGCACAACATACCTTACAATCAGACTACCACTTTGCTTAATATTCCATACAGCAACAGTCAGGACTGTTTGAATTTAGCATCTTTCACAAGCTGAAATTCTACTATTAATATTATAGAGCTGCCATATTAGTCTGGCCTGACTCCAGCAGTTGCTTTGACATAGAAATGTGATAGCACAAGTACCTCCAGTTGCATGGGAATTAGTTGGCATTTTAGACACCTGTGTATTCATTGCATTCCTAGCCTGTATGCACTTTGCAACTTAAAAGTTACAAATGTACCATTGAAGCAACTGTACTTGCACAACTATTTTAAAATCACTACTGTGCCTTTTTAAAACAGCTGTCTTTGCACAAGATTGTATGTTTCAATAATCAATTATGCCCTGGAATCTGCCCTATAGCATAAATGGAATGAATTTCAATAACTTAACAAATGGAACAGGAGTAGGCCATTCAGACCTCAAGCTCTTCTGCCATTCGATTAAATCATGGCTAATCTGTACCTCAATTCCATTTGCCCACCTTTGCTCTGTATCCCTCGATACCCATACCTAACAAAAATGGAAATAGTTCTAACATAAATAGGACATGAAACAGGCATTGCCAATGTACCTGAATGCTCTTCAGTAAGTTCAATTGCCAGAAAAACCTGTTCCAATAAAATCCAGTTCAGATGAAGAAACTGTTTTGTTAGCCACTACACTACTGTACACTGCATTTTTAATCACAGCACTAACATTTGGGTTTTTTAAACTATCAATTTAAAGATAAAACTGGCACATGCAATGACAATACCCACTTCTCAGTTTACTAATGTGAACTACAAGGCACTACACCAAATGGCAATGCTCCCTGAACTTGTTGCTTGACTTTCACCATCTCTGCATAACATTCCCATTTTTATCACTAAGAAATCTTCATGCTCAGATTCCAACCAAAGTTAAGGTGAAAAGTCAACATTAATTATGCTGAGTGATTTAGTTTCTTTTTGAATCACGTTACAATGCAGTTTTAGAAATAAGCGTCATAAAATCACGTGACAGATTTAAACTGATGTATATTTCACATACTAATTTATCACATCAGGTAGATGTTTATACAAGTATTGGATGGTGTTCCAAGGCTGATTGTGCATGTTCATTTCCTTATACGGTCAGGAATCTAATTGCAGGAGAACAGGTGGATAGGCAGAGTTGCGTGAGACTTTTCGGCTACACGGTTCTCAACAGTGAGTCAACTGATTAGAAATTCACTTGCGTGTTATTCAGGTTCCATTAAACTGTAGACTGGCTGTAGGATTCTGCTACTACAGTCCAAGATTACCATACCATCACATAATTATCATCACACCTTTTCAGTTCTTCTCACTGACCTTTTGTAGCAGAAGATTATATTTAATAGGATAACACTTCGAATGTTATACATAGACATACACCCGATACTTTTTTTAAAAAAAAGTTACTAAACTGTCTTCTTGTATACCTATATAGCACATAATATTGATTCTGATAAATAAAGTCATTTTTTAAAAATACACGAGTATTAGAACTATCATATAGTTCCATGAAGGTTTCAGCTAATCGTAACATAAAAACTCATTAGTCAATGTAAAAGCACGATATATAATCAGTGATTACATTATGGAAGGCCAACAGCCAATTTGCAAAAGTGTAGATAAGAAAAATATTATGAAATCCTGCCGTTAAATTCAGCAGAACCTCCGAAACAACTGTACCTTTATTAGTACTGCTCCAGTCTTACCACTAAAATATCACATAATTACAACTATATCACCTCAGGATTTCCTGTGCAGATCTTAATTCTATGAGAAGAGGTGACAAATCTGATTTATGCACTCTGAGCCCCTCAGGATACTGAACTATAAAAAAAACTCGCTGGATTCCATAATTCAGGATTTAGTTAGTTTTTAAAAAGCTCTACACATGTTCACTTTAGTGAATTAAAAATTAATTCCTATCTTTTGAAACATGGAAGATTAGATTTCTGGTGGGAATAAGTATAATATGAAATGCACTATTTTAAAGTGATTTTCCAAAATATGTAGATGAGGTTTTCTTTAAAACTCAAAGAAAAATATAGAGCCTTTTTTAAAAAAAAAGAGAAATAAATAGTCTTGGATTCAAACGACAGGATTATTATCTCAGTGGGATGTTTTTGAGCAGGCTCATTCTTTGAAAGAGCCAGGAGAAAACTAGTTGCAAAGCGACACTTCAGCTCTGACATGCTAAGTGATGCAGAAGGCTCATGTTGAATTTATTCTATGACCTTTTTAATCCAACAGTTCAGGATTTTATACACCATTTCTCTTTCAACAGTTGTGTGCTGCATGATTCTTTGAAATGTTAAATCCCTGTGACCTCCAACTGTGCTTCTTGATTACATCTCTATGAAGCATATAGAATTTTTTTCTACATTAAAGGTGAATCATGTATATGCAAATGGTTGCTGTTGTTGACAACCCTCCATCTAGCTTAACATGGTGAGGGCTCGCTATATTTTGTTAGTATAAATATCAGTGTGCTGAAAATCAACCTAGCAGTGCTGTGAACAAGTTTTTCCAGGCTATCTAACTCACAGTCTCTACATACCTCCACTGTGCTTTAAATTACTGCAGCAGGTCTCCTACTCCAACATTGTTAGTCCCTTGACCCAGTTTGTGTTGGGGTAACTCTCAGCCCCACATAACAGCACCAGTACCCACTAAAGCTGTCTGGGTTGATTTTGCATCAGCATTCCAGCCCTTGCCCGGTTCCTTCTATTACCATTCAAATTGTTCCAACAATGTTATCAGCAATCATACTAAGACTCCAACTTTTTATCCAAATGTCCAAAATATACAATTTAATCTCACTTGGCTAAAGTTACATCCTTTGCTCCCAAAAATGCAATAAATGTAGTCACTCCTACTTTCTAGCAACTGATTGTACACCTACATCTGCTGACAAACAAATATCAGGCAACACCCTGTATCACCAAGCCTTCCATTTACTATTCATTAATGGTGATGTATGTTGAAGAATTGACACCCAATGAAACTGCCTTTGACATGCTTTTGTAGCAAAATGGTACTCAGTCTCCATGGCTATGCTAGTCCACTTATTTTTCCATTAATTAAGGGCAGTGCTTTGACATATTCTAAGTAGTATTCAGACACAAAATGATGGCAAACCAGTGCTTGTTGAAATTATATGGACATTAAATGACCATTTAGAAATAAAATTCACACACCCAATGCCATACCCTGAGTAAAAGGTTATCAGCAACATTTATCCTCTAATTCTAACACATAGTGTAACATCACCAACACTAAGGCAGCCTCCCATCTTCCACCCTACATAAACATGAGCTCATCCACATCTCTGAGGTCCATATCATAACTCACATCAGGTTCTTTAGTTTAGTTTCAGTTTTTAGAGATTCAGCACTGAAACAGGCCCTTCGGCCCACCGAGTCTGTGCTGACCATCAACCACCCATATTATACTAATCCTACACTAATTCCATATTCCTACCACATCCCCACATTTCCCTACCACCTACCTACACTAGGGGCAATTTATAATGGCCAATTAACCTATCAACCAGCAAGTCTTTGGCATGTGGGAGGAAACCGGAGCACCCGGAGGAAACCCATGCAGACACAGGGAGAACTTGCAAACTCCACACAGGCAGTACCCAGAATTGAACCCGGGTCGCTGGAGCTGTGAGCTTGCGGTGCTAACCACTGCGCCGCCCTGCTCTGTTCACCATCACCCTTCTGTTCTCTGATCTACATTGCTCCTGGTCTGGCAACGCCTTGATTTTAAAATGCTCTTCATCATTTTCAAATCCCTCTATGGCCTCGCCTCTCCTTATCTCTATAACCTTCTCCAGCCCTACAACCCTCCAAGAATCTGTCTGCGCTCCTCCAATTCAGTCATCTTGCGCATTCTCACTTTTTATCATTCCAACATCGGTGGCCATAACTTCAGCTGCCTAGGTTCAAGGCTGTAGATTTCCTTCCCTAAATCTCAATGCCTTCTCTCCTCATTTAGGATTCTCCTTAAAACCTACCTCTTTGACCAAGCTTTTAGTTATCTTCCCTAATACATCCTAATGTGGCTTGATAATGCTCCCTTGAAGTGCCTTTTACAACATTAAAGATGCTATATAAATGCAATTTGTTGTTGATACAAAAGGCAATTCCACCATATCAATAAATAGCTACTCTAATTATCTAAAAATTTAGGCTTGGTCATGATGGCAACAATGTTTCAAGTACAGCTCTTCATGTTCATATATACAAGAGTGCACAATTACATCAGTAAGTAACTTGTTCCAATAACACTTCCAATAACACTTTGATAACATTTAAATTCTAGAGTATATCTCTTGCTGCATAAACTTTTTTCACCACCAATTTGTCAACACTTTGGAGTGAACTGTGTCAGGAATATAACTCACGACATTACCATTTTAACAGTACTGAGTTTGTTGGTGGGGAAGCAAAGGGAAAATGACTTTGCCAATCATATTCATCTAAATTGGTTTAAAGAACTGAAATGGTGCTGATCAGATGACAATAAGTTGATAATATCTTCATTGGACACAAAAGAAGTTAACATATATTTTGAGAACTTCAAAGCTGTGCAGAATCACCTACACAGTTATATTTGGGGGGGGGGGGGTGAAAAATCAATTTTCAATATTGCATATTGTACATAAAGAATATGCATATTAGAAACAGAGCTATAGTTAAAATCAAGTTGAATCAAATAGAAAAGCACTACTTGTTGGGAAATAAATTTGTTTTTCAGCAAATAAAAAAAGTTTGATTATTTTCCTTCCTTTCTAATTTACCACACTGTGCCCTTGCCCCAGTTAAAGGGCTGGGGATAGAGATCAGTTTATGGGATCCTTTAAACAGCTGTTTCAAAGTGTACAAGAGCACACTTTTTCCTGACTGGATCAATATTTTCTCCTTTTGATGAAAAGCCCTGCCTCTGTTCATCAGCTCCCCATAGTAACCTGGTGAAAGATCTCAATCCCAGCACAGTGGAATTGCAGGCAAAACTCCATCCACTCCACATAGTTCCAAAATTGCCACTGTACTACCTTGACATATATATGTTATCCATCATTGCTACATGCATTATGGAATACTTATATTTAATCCTTCACAAGTAAATACAAGTTTAATGCTTTATTACCAGGAATACTCTGATATTGCAACTGTTGATTTTGATGAGGAATTTACTAAGTTAGAAGTTTCATGTAGTGAGTATTCTATACCCAGAAAGCTAATATGCCAAACTTAAATCCTTAATAAAAAATGCTCTCTAGGTTACAGTTCTGTTAAATAAAAAAATTAAACCCAGGGACAAAAGGGTTAACCACAGGACCGACTTGTCACTGTAACAGCCATGTATATAGTGCTCCTAAAATACTTTAGATCGATTTTTAAAATAAATTGGGGGAAAAAAAGACACTTTGCACAATCAATACTGATCGAGAAAAGAATTGCTGCAATGAAGCAATAAAGTCGTTATAACAAAGTTTTTTTTTTGTAGATTTATGAAAGAACCAATCCTGCAACTTTTTTGAAATGAAACTAAAGCAGAAATCATAAAACAACGATTCCTCTCTGCTTAGTTTTATAGCAAAAAGATTGTTGTAACATTATTACCCAACACAACCCAAGATCTGAAACGCAGGTTAACAACGCACTGACCAAAATTCCTCCTCCAAAGTTTTATCCGAACTAGTCCAATTCCACGGAGAGAAAGGGCATACAAAATGTATTTGAACAATTATTTAATTGGTGAAGAAAACAACTCCGTTCAAATGAGTATCAACTTGCCAATAGTTACCGCTTTCAAGGAACGGCAGTATCTTATCATGAAGGAGCAAGCCGCAAAGACCCTCGCCATTTATATAAATTTATACTAGATGATTAATAATTGCTTTACTTACTAAGTGAATCTGCTTCGCTCCTTAAAACAACTACACTGGGTGTGCCCGAGCCCTGCGCAGGGTAACTCCAGGAGTAGCACTCACAGTCGCACTGTACTGACAGCCCGCCCACTCATCCAGGTGCTTCCTCCGCTGCAAACAGCCAGTGTCAATCAAATGAGAGAGCCAATGGAATCGGCTCCCTCTGGGGAGGTGGGCTTCCAGGTAGGACTTTTTTCCCAGGGAAGGGGGAATGACGCTTGCAGAGCAACGGTTGCTCAGGGCGGCGAAGGACGCTCGGGCAGGAGGAATGTGGATCTAAATGCCGGACACTTCGCCTACAAAACCCGTCCCAACTTTACAGGTCAACGTGGACAAACTGTGGACAAAAGTGCACAATGCAACCATAAGTGAAAGTAGAAAATGTACAACAGGTTCATGGTTATTTGAAAGATAAAGACAGGTTAAAGTTCAGCTTGTAATTTTGACACGATCAGTTTGAAGTGTCAGCTGGCAGCCCGATCTCTATGAACTAGAAAACTAGCTTTAAAGCACCAGTCTCGAGGACTTGAGCCTGGTCAATGTGGTGCCATTTTAGGTGAATGTAAAAGATCCCCCGGCGCTATTCGAAGAGCATAAAGTTCTCCTGCATGTGTGGCTAACACTCATGGCTAACACTCACCCGCAAAACAAAAAAGATGATTTATTTATTTGATTTGCCCTTTGCGGAACTTGCTGTGTGCAAATTGGATGTTGCATTTGCCTGCAAAATGACGGTGACTATACTTCAAAAGTAATTAAAAGCAAAATACTGCAGATGCTGGAAATCTGAAATAAAAACAAAAAGTGTTGGAAATACTCAGCAGGTCCGTCAGCATCTCCACAGATGCTGCCAGTCCTTCAAAAGTAATTCTTTGGGTCTGCAGTGCTTTGTGACATCTTCAGAGGACCTGACATGAATATCCCACAAGTTAGTCCACATTTTCAGTAATCACGTTTTTATCATTAAGTAATCATTGTGTTCTGTATACAGTGAACAATAAATACCAAACATGTTGGGAATATACAGTAAGTATTCACAGAATGCAGAGTAAGCCCATTCGGCCCATCGTGTCTGTACGGCTCTCCGACTGATCAATTCACCTAATGCCATTCCCCCGCCTTAGCATCTGTAAAGACAAAATACAAGTTAACATTTCATTTTTTATCAATTTTACTAAAATGGTTGCTTACCATTTCATTTTCAGTTTTGAGAAAGGGTATACACCAAGAATGTTAGGTCGTCTTTTCACATTACAGATGTTGATTGATGGTCTGCGTGTTTCTAGAATTTTCCATTTTGTTCTAATTTAAGCTTTCTAGTGCATTTCATTTTTTCTTTTTATTTGGACATTAAAGCCTCAATTTTAGCCTAACCTTCCCAGCAGGAATAGGACGTCTCCAATTTTAAGTCCAACCCGAACCCACACCATTTCTGTCGGGCGAATGAGGTAAAAATCAACAGGTCAGGCAGCATCTGTGGAGACAGAAGCAGAATTAAGATTTCAGGTCTGTGGACCTGCTGAGTACTTCCAGCACTTTCAGAGTGCAGATTGCAAGCAGAGTATGGTGAATGGGAGTTCGGTGAAGGGGGAAGAGATGCTCCTTTTCTGCCTCTACTTTTTTTTTAACCCTCCAGTATTTGGTTCTTACTTTGGTGCAGTGGAAGGAGCTGCTTGCTTAGCAACTAGTAAGCTAGTTTACTTACAATAAATAGTCTGTAAAGTTAAGGTATGGCAGGGCAGCTCGGCCAAGTGGAATGTACAGCCTGTGGCACATGGGAAGTCATGGACGCACCATGTGTCCTAGACAAACACATCTGCAGGAAGTGTCATCGGCTGCACAATCCTGAGCTCCAGGTTTCGGAACTCGAGCAGCGGCTGGAGTCACTGTTGTACATCTGCAACGCAGAGAGCGATGTGGATATTACATTTAGGGAGGTCACACCACAGGTTAGGAGCATGCAGGCAGATAGGAAATGGGTGACCACCAGGCAGTCTAAGAGAACCAAGCAGGTAGTGCAGGAGTCCCCTGAGACGATCTCACTTGCTAATCGGTTTTCCATTTTGCATACTGGTGAGGGTGATGGTTCCTCAGAGGAGTGCAGTCAGAACCAAGTTTGTGCCACCACAGTTGGCTCAGCTGCACAGGAAGGGAGGAAGTAGAGTGGAACAGCAGTAGTGATAGGGGATTTGTTAATTAGGGGAACAAACAGGCATGTCTGCAGCCATAGACGTGACTCCAGGATGGTCTGCTGCCTTCCTGGTGCCTGGGTCAAGGATGTCATGGAGCAGCTACAGGACATTCATCTGGGGGAGGTCGAACAGCCAGAGGTCATGGGCCACATTGGCACCGATAACATAGGTAGGAGGTGGAATGAAGTCCTGAAAGCAGATTTTAGGGAGCTAGGAAGGAGATTAAAAAGCAGGACCTTAATAGCAGTAATCTTAGGATTACTCTCAGTCCCATGTGCAAGTAAGCAAAGGAATAGGAGAACTGAGTGATTGAACACACGGCTGGAGACCTGGTGTAGGAGGGAAAGCAGCAGATTTCTGAGGCATTGGGGTCAGTTCTGGGGCAGGTGGGACATGAACAAGATGGACGGGTTGAATCTTAGCAAGACTGGGACTAATATCCTCACTGGAAGATTTGCTAGTGCTGTTGGGAAGATTTAAACTAGAACCTGAGAGGGAGCTCAGGTTGAAGGGAAGCAAAACTGATAACTTGTCAGGGGTGTGGGAACCAGGAGCAAAGATCAGAGAAGAATACCAAAGTGCACAATATACTGAGAGAGAGAGATAGCACTAGAGTAGCAAATAGTAATGTATTAGGTGAGGTCAGAGTAAGGGAGAAAGTAATAAAGTCTAAATCAGATTTAATGTGCATGTATGTGAATGCATTTATGTGTGGTAAATAAGACTGCTGAGGAACAGGCACAGATTGCCATGGAAGTATGATGTTGTGGCTATAACAGAGGCCTGTCTCAAAAAAGGGCAGGACTGGGGGTTAAATATTTCTGCATACAAGGCGTTCAGGAAAGATAGGAAAGGGAAAAAAGGGGGAGGGGTGGCAGTATTGATTAAGGAGAGCTTTGCAGTTCTGGAGAAAAAGAATGTCCCAGAGGGGTTGAGGACAGAATCAATTTGGCTAGAGCTAAGGTACAAAAAAGGTGCAGTTACATTGCTTGGTGTTGTCTTGGTGCTGTCAACTAGTGGGAGAGATGCAGAGGAACAAATTTGTGAGGATATTACAGAGAGATGCAAAAATGATAGAGTAGTTATAATGGGGGACTTTAATTATCCAAACATAGATTGGGATAGTAGTAGTGTAAAGGGCAGTGAGGGGCAAGAGTTCCTAGAGTGTGTTCAGGAAAACTTTCCACAGCAGTATGTTGCTAGTCCAATGAGAAAGGAGGCACTGCTAGACCTGGTTCTTGGGAATGGGCCAAGTGGATCAAGTATCAGTAAGAGAGCATTTAGGGGATAGTGATCATTGTATCATAAGGTTTAGGCTGACAATGGAAAAGGACAAAGAACAATCCAGAGTAAGACTAATTAACTGGGGGAAAGCCAACTTCAGTGGGTTAAGAATGGAGCTGGGGTGAATAAATTGGAGTCAAAAGTTGGCAGGAAAACCGTAGCTAAACAATGGGCTACCTTCAAAGAAGAGATGATTCCAGCACAGTCAAGGTATGTTCCCACGAAGGTGAAAGGTAGGGCAAACAAATCCAGAGCTCCAGAGATGAGAAAAGAGCTAGAGATTAAGATAAAGAAGAAAAAGTGTGCTTATGACTGATGCCAGGTAGAAAATACTATTGAGAACCAAGCTGAATATAGAAGGTCCAGAGGGGAAGTGAAAAATCAAATAAGAGAAGCAAAGAGCGTGCATGAAAAGAGATTGGCAGCTAGCATTAAAGGGAATCCCAAAGTTTTCTATAGACATATAAATAGGAAAAGGGTGGTAAAAGGAGTGGGGCCAATTAGGGACCATAAAGGAGATTTACACATGGAGGTAGAGGACAAAGCTGAGGTATTAAATGAATACTTTGCATCTGTCTTTACCAAGGAAGAAGATGCAACCCAGGCAATGGTGAAAGAAGAGGTAACTCAGACACTAGAAGGATTTAAATTTGATAAAGAGGATGTATTAGATAGGCTGACTGTACTTAAAGTGGATAAAGCAACAGGACTGGATAAGATGCATCCAAGGATATTGAAGGAAGTGAGAATTGCAAAGCGACTGGCCATAATTTTTCAGTCTTCCTTAGACTCTGGGGTGGTGCCAGAGGACTGGAGAACTGCAAACATTACACCATTGCTCAAAAAAGGGTGTAAAGATAGGCCCAGCAACTACAGGCCAGTCCGTTTAATTTCAGTGGTGGGGAAACTTTTAGAAAAAATAATTCGGGACAAAATTAATAGTCACAGGGACAAATGATGTTTAATTAAGGAAAGCCAGCATAGATTTCTTAAGGGAAAATCATGTTTAATTAACTTGCTGGAGTTTTTAAGCAGGTAACAGAGAGGGTTGATGAGGGCAATGCTGTTGATGTGGTGTACATGGACTTTCAAAAGGCATTTGATATAGTGCCACACAACAGACTTGTGAGCAAGGTTATAGCTCATGGATTAAAAGGGATGGTAGCAACATAGATTCGGAATTGGCTGAGTGACAGGAAACAAAGAGTAGTAGTTAATGGATGTTTTTCAGGATGGAGGAAGGTTTGTAGTGGAGTTCCCCAGGGGTCAGTGTTGGGATCCTTGCTTTTCCTGATATATATTAATGACCTAGACCCTGGTATACAAGGCACAATTTCAAAGTTTGCAGATGATACGAAACTTGAAAGCATTGTGAACTGTGAGGAGGACAGTGTAGAACTCCAAAAGGACATAGACAAGTTGGTGGAATGGGCAGACAGGTAGCAGGTGAAGTTCAATGCAGAGAAATGTGAAGGGCTTTCATTTTGGTAGGAAGAACAGGGAGAGATAATATAGAATAAAGGGTACAATTCTAAAGGCCCTGCAGGAGCAGAGGGACCTGGGTGTATTTGTGCATAAGTCATTGAATGTAGCAGGACAGGTTGAGAGAGCAATTAATAAAGCATACAGTATCCTGGGCTTTATTAATAGGGGCATAGAGTACAAGAGCAAGGAAGTTATGCTGAACTTGTATAAGACAGTAGTTCGCCCTCAGCTGGATTATTGCGTCCAGTTCTGGGTGCCACACTTTAGGACAGACATGAGGGCATTAGAGGGAGTACAGAAAAAATTCATGAGAATGGTTCCAGGGATGAGAAATTTCAGTTATGAAGATAGATTGGAGAAGTTAGGACTGTTTTCCTTGGAGAAGAGAAGTCTGAGAGGTGATTTGATAGAGGTATTCAAAATCATGAGTGGTCTGGACAGAGTAGATAAACTGTTCCCACTCGTGAAAGGATCAAGAACAAGAGAGCACAGATTTAAAGTATTTGGCAAAAGAAGCAAAAGTGACTTGAGGAAAAACTTTTTCACGGAGTGATTGGTTAAGGTCTGGAATGCGCTGCCTGAGTACTTGGTGGAGGCAGGTTCAACTGAAGCTTTCAAAAGGGAATTAGACTGTTATATGAAAAGAAAGAATGTGCAGGGTTATGGGGAGAAGGTGGTGGAATGGAACTGAGTGAATCGCTCTTTCAGAGAGCCGGTGTGGCAGCGATGGGATGAATAGCCTCCTTCTGCACTGTAACAATTCTGTGATTCTGTGTTTTTCTTTCAGATTTCCAGCATCTGCAGTATCTTGCTTTTATTTTTAGGTATTTAAATGCCTTTTTTCAAAATGTAACTGTACTGTTTTAATTTGATTCCTATTTTTTACATCACCAGGATGACAACTTTTAATAATTTCGGAAAGTTGTTGTTCAATCAGGGTGTAAATAAGTTTATATCGCACATGTCTGCTTACCATAAAGATTTATCAGCAGCTGTTTAAAGATCCATGCCATGATTACTTTTAATGTCTATACAGACCTCAGTGGTCTGCTCCAGAATATGCTTACTGTACATTTCTATCTTTGAATATCTCCTTGTCTGTATTTCTTTTGTTTCCTTTACTCTGCCTGATCTTGGTGGCCTCTCTGAGCCTGGCTTGTCATTGATCACCATTTCTAGATTTATTTCTCCTTTTGGTTCTTTTTTTATAGCCACTTCATTTGCCCCACTTCTTTTCCCTCTATCTGTTTTCCCTACATCCCCACCCCCACACATATATTTAAATAGATGTCAATATGCAATATGAATGGGAAATAGAGGCAGCATTACTCATTTATGCTTACAGTATTTGCAAATTATCCAGCCCAATGGGACTCAATGATTTATTTGTACAACTTTTATCCTCTATAATATAGGTTTAGAGATTACAGTAATGATTTATTGCTGATGGGTTCTGTTAGGATGACAAGAACAACTCACAGAATATTTTGAAAATAGAAAGGGTACAATTTAAGGGAATACATAAAGACTCACAAAAAGCCTGTACTGGGAGCACTGATATATAAAACTACTTTCAGTTTATTTATCTTAAATAATTTCACTTGTAAATATTCAAATAAAATGAAACGTTACCAGTTGTTTTATTGACCAGTTTTGCTGCAGTTGAAGTGGTGGAGTGGTTTGATGACATTGAAAAGTTGTCCTTTAAGTCCTTCTAAGTAATATCCTTTTGGTAAGAACAACTGCCATCCTTACCCTGTCTGGCCTACATGTGACTTCAGACCCAGAGCAATGTGGTTGCCTCTTAACTGCCCACTGAAATGGCTTAGCAAGCCACTTAGTTGTATCAAATCAGTGCGAAAAAGTCAATTAAGAATAAAACTGGATGGATCACCCAGAATTGACCTAGGCACCGGATACAACAAAGACACAAGCAGTCCAGTCAACCCTGCAAAGTCCTCCTCACTAATATTTGGAGACGTGCCAAAATTGGGAGAGCTGTCCCACAACTAGTCAAGCAACAGTCTGATATAGACATACTCACAGAATCGTACCTTTCAGCCAATGTCCCAGAAACCTGCATCACCTTCCTTGGGTATATCCTGTCCCACTGGCAGGACTGAACCATCCGAGGTGGTGACACAGTTGTATACAGTTTTGAAGATGTGCTCCTGGCAGTCCTCAACATTGACTCCGGACCCCATGAAGTCTCACGGCATCAGGTCAAACATAGACAAGGAAACCTCCTGCTGATTACCACCTGTCGCCCTCCCTCAATAGATGAATCAGTACTCCTCCATATTGAACACCACTTGGAAAAAGCACTGAGGGTGGCAAGGGCACAGAATGTACTCTGGGTGAGGAACTTCATTGCCCATCACAAAGAGTGGTTCAGTCGCACTACTACTAACTGAGCTGGCCAAGAAGGACATATATACCAGACTGTGCCTATGCCAGGTGGTGAGAAGACCAACAAGAGGGGAAAACCTATTTGACCTCCTCCTCGCCGTCACAGATGCATCTGCCCATGACAGTATTGGTAGTAATGACCACTGCACTGTCCTTGTTGAGACGGAGTCCCACCTTCTTACTGAAGATACTGTCCATTGTGTTGTGTAGCACTACCACTGTGCTAAATGGGATAAATTCAGAATAAATGTAGCAGCTCAAAACTGGGCATGCATGAGGTACTGTGGGACATCAGCAGCAGAATTTTATTCTGCCACAACCTGTAACCCTCATGGCTCAGCATATCTCTCAGTCTACAATTACCATCAAGCCAGGCGACCTACTCTGGTCCAATGAAGAGTTTAGGAGAGCATGTCAGGAGCAACACCAAGTACGCCTAAAAATGAGGTGCCAACCTGGTTGAATTACAGCATAGGACTACACATACTCTAAAAGCAGAAGCAGCATGCTTTAGACAGAGCTAAGTGATCCCACAAATGGATCAGATCAAAGCTCTGCAGTTCTGTCCCATTCAGCTGTGAATGGTGGTGGACATTTAAACAACTAACAGAAGAAGGAGGCTCCACAAATATTCCCATACTCAATGATGACAGAGCCCAGCACGTCAGTGCAAAGACAAGGCTGAAGCGTTTGCAACCGTCTTCAGCCAGAATTGACGAGTGGATGTTCCATCTTGCCCTGCTCCTGAAGTCCCCATGATCGCAGATGCCAGTCTTCAGTCAATTTGAGTCACTCCACGTAAGAAACAGCTGAGCACACTGGATACAGCAAAAGCTGTGGACCCCAAAAACATTCCAGCTGTAGTGCTGAAGACCTCTGCTCCAGAACTAGCTGCACCCCTAGCCAAGCCGCTACAACAGTGGCATCTATGCAACAAAGTGGAAAATTACTCAAAGTATGGTCTGTCCACAAAAAAGCAGGGCAAAGCCAAGTTGGCCAATTACTATCCCATCAGTCTACTCACAATCATGAGCAAAATGATCAAAGGTGATGTCGATAGTGCAATCAAGAGGCACTTACTCAGCAATATTCTGCTCACTGATGCTCAGTTTGGATTCCGCCAGGGGCACTCAACACCAGATCTCATTACAGCTTTGGTCCAAACCTGAACAAATGAGCTGAATTCCAGAGGTGAGGTGAGAGTGATTGCCCTTGACATCAAGACAGTATTTGACTGAGTGTGGCATCAAGGAGCCCTAAAAATTGAAGTAAATGGGAATCGGGGGAATCTCTCCACTGCCTTGAGTTATACCTATCACAAAGGAAGATTGTTGTGGTTGTTGGAGGCCAATCATCTCAGCCCCAGGACATCACTGCAGGAATTCCTCAGGGCAGTGTCCTCGGCCCAACTATCTTCAGCTACTTTATAAATAACGTTCCCTTTATCATAAGGTCAGAAATGGGGATGTTTGCTGATGATTACACAGTGTTCAGCAACATTCATACCACCTCAGATAATGACGTGCCCACATACAATAAGACCTGGACAACGTTCAGGTTTCGACTGCTAAGTGCCAAGTAACATGTGCACCACACAAGTGCCAGTCAATGACCACCTTCAACACACGAGGACCTAATCATTTGCCCCTGATATCCAACAGCATTACCATCTCGGAATCCCCCATCGTCAATATCCTGGGAGTTATCATTGACCCTAAACTTAACTGGACCAGCCACATAAATACTGTGGCTGCAAGAGCAGGTCAGAGGCTGGGAATTCTGCAGTGAGCAACTAATTTCCTGATTCCTCAAAGACTGCCACCATCTACAAGGCACAAGGCAGGTTTTTGATGGAATACTCCCTACTTGACTGGATGAATGCAGATCCAACCACACTCAAGAAACTCGACACCATCCCGGACAAAGCAGCACACTTAATTGGCACTCCAACCATCGTCGTCTTAAACATTTATTCCCTCCACCACCAGTGTGCCGCAGTAGCAGCGTGTACCATCTACTAGATGCACTGCAGCAGCTGGCCAAGGCTCCTTCATCAGTACCTTCCAAACCTGCGACCCTACCACCTAGAAGAACAAGGCAGCAGGTGCATGGAAACACCGCAATCTGCATGTTCCTCCAAGTCATACACCATCCTGCCATGGAAATATATCACCACTCCTTCACTGTTCCTGGGTCAAAACCCTGGAACTCCCTCACCAACAGCACTTTGGGTGCAGTGGTTCTAGACAACGGCTCACCGCTACATTCTCAAAGGCAGTTAGGGACGGTTAATAAATGCTGGACTTGTCAGTGACACCCACATCACATAAACAAAAAAAAATCTTTCATCCCTGAAAGCTCTGCATAACAGTTACTTAATAGCTGCAGCAAGACTGATAGGCAGCATAGTAATTTGTATTCTAAAAGCTGCAATAGTTGTGGGTGATTTTAATCCTCATCTCGATTAGACAAATCAAATTGGCAAAGGTAGTCTTGACGATGAGTTCATAGAGTGTATTTGGGACAGTTTCAAAGAACAATGCATTCCAGAACCAACCCAGGAACAGGCTATTTTAGACCTGGTGATGTGTAATGAGACAGGTTAAATTAAAGATCTCATAATAAAGGATCCTCTAGGCAAGAGTGATCCTAACATGATAGCATTTCAGAATCAATTTGAGGGTGAGAAACGTGGGTCTGAAACTAGTGTCTTAAAATTAATGGCAATTACAGAGGTATGAAAACAGAGCTGACCATAGTGGACTGGGAAAATAGCTTAAAAGATAAGACAGTAGAGAAGCAGTGATAGACATTTAAGGATATATTTCATAACTCTCAACAAAGATATATTTCATTGAGAAAGAAAGATTCTATGAGAAGGATGCATCCTCTGTGGCTAACTAAGGAAGTCAAGGATGGTATCAAATTGAAAGAAAAGGCTTACAAAACTGCAAAGATTAGTGGTAGGCCAGAAGATCGGGAAAATTTTAAAAACCAGCAAAGGATAACTAAAAATCAAGAAAAGGGAGAAAGTAGCATATGAGAGTAAACTACCAAAATTATAAAAACAGATAGTAAGAGCGTCTACAAATATATAAAAAGTAAGAGAGTAAGTAAAGCAAACATTGGTCTCTTAGAGGATAAGACTGGGGAATTAATAATGGGAAACAAGGAAACAGTAGAGACTTTGAACAAGTATTTTGTATCTGTCTTCATGAAAGAAGACATACAAAAAAAATCGAAGAATAGTAAAAAATCAAGGGGCAAAAGGAAGGAAGGAACTTGAAATAATCTGTATCACCAGAGAAAATGTACTAAGAAAACAGATGGGACTAAAGGCTAACAAATTCCCTGAATCTAATGGTCTGCATCCTAGGGTCTTAATAGAAGTGGCTGCAGAAATAGTGGATGTAATCTTTCAAAATTTCCTAGATTCTTGAAAGGTCCCAGTGGATTGGAAAACCGCAAATGTAACACTGTTATTCAAGAAAGGAGGGAGGCAGAAAGCAGGAAACTATAGGCCAATTAGCCTAACATCTGTCATTGGGAAAATGCTGGAATCCATTATTAAGGAAGTAGTCGCAGGACATTTAGAAAATCATAACACAATCAAGCAGAGTCAATATTGTTTTGTGAAAGGAAAATCGTGTTTGACAGATTTATTAAAATTCTTTGAGGATGGAACAAGCCGGGTGGATAAAGGGAACCAGTAGATGTAGTGTATTTGGATTTCTAAAAGGCATTCAGTAAGGTGCAACATAAAAGGCTACTACACAAGGTAAGAGCTCATGATGTTGGTGTTAATGTATTAGCATGGATAGAGGATTGGCTGACTAACAGGAAACAAAGAGTTGGGATAAATGGGTCATTTTCAGGTTGGCAAACTGTAATTAGTGGAGTGCCACAGTGATCAGTGCTGGGGCCTCAACTATTTACAATCTATATTCATGACTTGGATGAAGAGATCGAGTGTATTGTAGACAAATTTGCTGACAATACAGAGATAGGTAGGAAAGCAAGTTGTGAGGAGGACACAAAGAGTCTGCAAAGGGATACATAACGTGGAAAATGTGCGGTTGTCTATTTTGGTAGGAAGAATAGAAAAGCAGAATATAGAGACATAGAAACATAGAAAAATAGTAGGAGTAGGCCATTCAGCCCCTCGAGCCTGCACTGCCATTTAACACGATCATGGCTGATCATCCAAACTCAGTACCCTGTTCCCGCTTTCTCCCCGTATCCCTTGATCCTTTTATCCCTAAGAAATATATCTAACCCTTTCTTGAATATATTTAATGATTTGGCCTCAACTGCTATTTGTGGTAGCGAATTCCACAGGTTCACCATTCTCTGGGTGAAGAAATTCCTCCTCATCTCAATCCTAAATGGCTTACCCCTTATCCTTAGACTGTGGCCCCTGGTCCTGGACTCTACCACCATTGGGAACATCATTCCTGCATCTAGTTTGTCCAGTCCTGTTAGAATTTTGCAGGTTTCTATGAGATTCCCTCTCATTCTTCTAAACTCTAGTGAATACAACCCAATCTGTCTTCATACGTCAGTCCTGTCATCCCAGGAATCAGTCTGGTGAACCTTTGCTGCACTCCCTCCATAGCAAGAACATCCTTCCTCAGATAAGGAGACTAAAACTGCACACAATACTCTAGATGTGGTCTCACCAAGGCCTTGTATATTTGCAGCAAGACATCCTTGCTCCTGTACTCAAATTCTCTCGCTATGAAGGCCAACATACCATTTGCCTTCTTAAGTGCCTGCTGCACCTGCATGCTTACTTTCAGCGACTGGTGCACAAGAACACCCAGGTCTCGCTGCACCTCCCCCTTTCCCAATTTATCGCCATTCAGATAATAATCTGCCTTTCTGTTTTTGCCACCAAAGTGGATAACCTCACATTTATCCACATTATACTGCATCTGCCATGTATTTTCCCACTCACTCAACCTGTCCAAATCACACTGGAGCTTCTCTGCATCTTCCTCACAGCTCACACTCCCACCCAGCTTTGTGTTGTCTGCAAACTTGGATATATTACATTTAGTTCCCTCATCTATATCATTAATATATATTGTGAATAGCTGGAGTCCTAGCACTGATCCCTGCAGTCACTTCCTCATAAGTAACCCCACAAGTCACTTCCTGCCACTCGGAAAAAGACCCATTTATTCCTACTCTTTGTTTCCTGTCTGCCAACCAGTTCTCTATCCATTTCAGTACCTTACCCCCAATCCCATGTATTTAATTTTGCACGCTAATCTCTTATGTGGGATCTTATCGAAAGCCTTCTGAAAGTCCAAATACACCACATCCACTGGTTCTCCCTTAACTATTCTTCCAGTTACTTCCTCAAAAAATTCCAGTAGATTTGTCAAGCATGATTTCCCTTTCGTCAATCCATATTGACTTTGTCTGATCCTGTCATTGTTTTCCAAGTGCTCTGCTACTACATCTTTTATAATGGATTCTAGCATTTTCCCCACTACTGATGTCAGGCTAACCGGTCTATAATTCCCTGTTTTCTCTCTACCTCCTCTTTTAAATAGTGAGGTTACATCAGCGACCCTCAAGTCCATTGGAACTGTTCCAGAGTCTATAGAATTTTGAAAAGATGACCAACAATGCATCTACTATTTCTAGAGCCACTTTCTTAAGTACTCTGGGATGTAGATTATCAGGCCATGGGGATTTATCGGCCTTCAATCCCGTCAATTTCCCTAACACCATTTCCCTACTAATACTGATTTCATACAGTTCCTCCTTCTCACTAGACCCTAAGTTCCCCAACATTTCTGGGAGGTAATCTGTGTCCTCCTTTGTGAAGACAGAACCAAAGTATGTATTTAATTGGTCTGCCATTTCTTTGTTCCCCATTATAAATTCCCGTTTCTGACGGTAAGGGACCCACATTTGACTTCACTAATCTTTTTCTCTTCACATATCTGTAGATGCTTTTACAGTCAGTTTTCATGTTGTCTGCAAGCTTACTCTCATATTCTATTTTTCCCTTCTTAATCAATCCCTTTGTCCTCCTTTGCTGAATTCTAAACTGCTCCCAATCCTCAGGTTTGCTGTTTGTTCTGGCCATTTTATATTTCTCCTCCTTGGATCTAATACTATCCCTAATTTATTTTGTAAGCCACGGTTGAGCCAACCTTCCAGTTTTATTTTTGCACCAGACAGGAATGGACAGTTGTTGTAATTCATCCATGTGCTCTTTAAATGCTATTCATTGCCTATCCACTGTCAACACTTTAAGTAACGTTCCCCAATCTTTCATAGCAAACTCACGCCTCATACCTTCATAGTTTCCTTTATTTAGATTCAGGATCCTAGTCTCGGAATCAACTCTCTCAATCTCCATCTTAATGAAGAATTGTATCATGTTATGATCACTCTGCCCCAAGGGACCCCGCACAAGATTGTTAACTAATCCTTCCTCATTACACAATACCCAGTCTAGGATGGCCTGTTCCCTAGTTGGTTCCTCATTGTATTGGTCCAAAAAACCATCACGTACGCATTCCAGGAATTCCTCCACGACAGTATTCTTGCTAATTTGGTTTGCCCAATCTATATGCCGGTCAAATTCACCCATGATTAAGTTGCACCCTTGTTGCATGCATCTCTAATTTCCTGTTTAATGCCATCCTCTACATCACCACTGCTGTTTGGGGGTCTATATACAACCCCCGCCAATGTTTTCTGCCCCTTGGTGTTTCTTCGCTCCACCCATACAGATTCCACATCAGGATTCTCTGAACTAATATCCTTCCTCACTATTGTATTGATTTCCTCTTTTACTAACAATGTTACTCCACCTCCTTTCCCTTTTTTCCTGTCCTTCCTAAATGTTGAATGTCCCTGGATGTTCAGTTCCCATCCTTGGTCACCCTGCAGCCATGTCTCTGTAATTGCAACTATATCATATCCATTTACAATTATTTGTGCATTTAATTTGCCTACCTTATTGCGAATACTGCATGCATTGAGACACAATGCCTTTATGCTTGTCTTTTTAACACTCTTTGTCATCTTAGCATTATTTCGCACTTTGGCCCTATTTGTTTCTTGCCCTTGATTTCTATGCCTTCCACTTTTGCCTATTTGTTTCCTCTCTTTCGTTTCTATCCTTGTTTCCTCCTCCTCAGCCTCCCTGCCCAGGTTCCCATCCCCCTGCCATACTAGTTTAAATCCTCCCCAACAGCACTTGCAAACGCCTCTGCGAGGACATCGGTTCCAATCCGGCCTGGGTGTAACCCGTCCTGCTTGTACAGGTCCCACCTTCCCCAGAACCGGTCCCGATGTCCCAGGAATCTAAATCCCTCCCTCCTGCACCATTTCTCCAGCCACGCATTCATCTGTCTATTCTCCTGTTCCTATACTCACTTACACGTGGCACAGGAAGTAATCCAGAGATTACAACCTTTGAGGTCCTGCTTTTTAATTTAGCTCCTAACTCCTTTAATTCATCTTGCAGGACCTCATCCCTTTTTCTACCTATGTCGTTGGTACCGACATGTACCGCAACCACTGGTTGTTCACCCTGCCCCTTCAGAATGTCCTGCAGCTGCTCCGAGACATCCTTGACCCTAGCACCAGGGAGACAACATACCATCCTGGAGTCTCGTTTGCGGCCACAGAGATGCCTGTCTGTTCCCCTTACAATTGAATCTCCTATCACTATGGCTCTCCCAGTCATTTCGCCCCTGCTATGCAGCAGAGCCATCCGTGGTGTCAAGAACTTGGCTGTTGCTGCTTTCCCCTGGGAGGCCATCCACCCCCAACAGTATTCAAAGTGATATATCTGTTTGAGAGCGGGATGGCCACAGAGGACTCCTGCACTACCTGCCTGCGCCTACTACTCCACCTGGTGGTCACCCATCCCTTTTCTGCCTGTGCAGCCATTACCTGCGGTGTGACCACCTCACTAAACGTGCGATCCACGACATCCTCAGGATTGCGGTTGCTCCACAGTGAATCCACCCGCAGCTCCGGCTCCATAATGTGGGTAGCCAGTAGTTGCAGATGGATACACTGCCTGCACACATGGTCGTCAGGGACACTGGAAGCCACATAGCGCAGGAGGAGCATATCACGGGTGCGAGCTCTCCTTCCATGACCTACCTTTAGATTACTTAGTTACTGCCTATAAAAATACTAATTATAGTAGGGGCCTTGTTCTACTCCAAATACAACCCACTACAATCTAAAGTCCTTAATAAATTACACTAATTAAAAAAAACACACTTTAGTCACCTTATCACTTATACGGTAGGTTTTGAGGTATTTTTTTCGGAAAAATCTTTCCTTTTTTTAAGCTATTTAAATACACTAGCAGCTGTTACTTACCCAACCAATCACCTTGCAGATTTCCCGTGATGTCACTGTAAGTCTTTTTTTTTCCTCTTTCGAATCTCAGCGCGCCGCGGCATGGAGAGAGAGAGCCTACTGCCGCTCCGGATCAGCCTCGTCCCAGGTCCGCCTGCTGCCACTCCGGTCTCCAGGTAAGGGCCTCGAGCCCTGCTCTCTACTTTTCAGCTCCTGCACAGCATGTGATTGCTCCCAGGTCCCCCTGCCGTCGTCCCGGTCTCTAGGTAAGAATATTATTTGAATGGAGAGAGGCTGCAGAATACTGCAGTACAGAGGGATTTGGGTGTCCTCATACATGAATCACAAAAGGTTAGCATGCAGGTGCAGCAAATAATTAAGAAGGCAAATTGAATTTTGGCCTTTATTGCAAGGGGGATAGAGTATAAAAGTAGGGAAGTCTTACTACAACTGTACAAAACATTGGCGAGACCACACCGTGTACTGTATATAGGTTTGGTCTCCTTTTTTAAGGAGAGATATACTTGTAATGGAGGCTTTTCAGAGAAGGTTCACTAGGGTGATTCCCAAGATGAAGGGGTTGTCTTATGAGGAAAGTTTGAGCAGGTTGGGCCTTTACTCATTGGAGTTTAGAATAATGAGTGGTAATCTTATTGAAACATGTAAGATTTTGAGGGGGCATGCCAAGGTAGATGTTGAGAGGATATTTCCCATCATCAGAGGCACAGTTTAAAAATATTGGGTCTCCCATTTAAGACAGAGATGAGAAGGAATTTCTTCTCTCAGAAGGTTATAAATATTTGGAATTCTCTTCCCCAGAGAGCAATGGAAGCTGTGTCATTGAATATATTCAAGGCAGAGCTATACAGTTTTTGATCTGCAAGGGAGTAAAGGGTTATGGGGGGCCAGCAGGAAAGTGGAGTTAAGGCCACAATCAGATCAGCCATGATCTTATTGAATGGTGGAGCAGGTTCGAGGGGCAAAATGGCCTACTCCTGCTCATATTTCTTATGTTCTTAAAAAGTGGAGCTGCACTGTTGTGTAAAATTCTGGGGGGAAAGGTTAAAAAATAAAACAATGTATCCTTAAGTGATCTCAGCAAAATAAAGAAAAATGAAACACGGCAAAAGTTATTGTCAATAGTGGCAGTACCACAATATGCAGACATCAATTCAGTCCCCCAATGTCAGCTGTCCGCCTTTTGAAGGACCAGTGAGGGGTTGAGGAGGGTGTCGGCAGGGATAGATTGGAACTTGATTGAAGAGCAGATTTTTCCTTCTGGAGGACAAGAAAATCAGGGAGACAGACATTCCTGGACCCTTGTCTTATGTCTTCTCACAACTGGTTGCAAGTGTCAATTCCACCTTCCGGTTAACAAGGAATCGTAACCCATCAACCAGGGATCTGAGGAGAAAGTGAAAGGATAGATACATTTACCAAGTAAAACCAAAGCAGTTAAATTTGACACTTCACTGGTTGCGAGAAGGCTCATAATTACAATACTGCTAGCCTTTTCTGCAGAATTCCAATATATATTCTTGATATTTCAGAATAGAACATTTTCAATAAGTGCAGAATTAGTACTATTTACAAAGGATGTTCTAACATCTAGTGGCAGCAGACTGATACTGCATACTTCATTTCATTGTGGGACCCACAGACGCAGTTTAAGCCTCAAGACAGAGGATCTCTTCAGTCTTCTGGTACCAGAGAAACAAGTTTGAAAGTGTGCAATGGGCCCCAGCGAAAACTGCAAGACTTCAACTCCAATCAAGGACTCTACAGCAAAACTAAAGACAGTAACAGAATTTAATTTGCTACTCCAAACCCTCCCCCTTTAATTCTTTCTCCTCCTCTGTATCTATTTGTGTGTGTGTGTTTATCACTTATGCATGCTAACATGGTTGCGTGCGTGTTTTTAGTAATTTTAACTGAGTCAGAGTGAGAAAGTTAATAAACGTACATCTTTCTTGTTTATACCTAAGAAAGCCTGTCTGATTGGTTCATTTACAATTGCAATTAGAGAGCATTGAGCAAGGACTCACTGGGGTGGAGCTAAAAACATTGTTTTAATAGTTAAACCCTGTTATGGCCAAACCAGGAAAGGGGCCAGAGGGGAGCCCGAGACCCCTTCCTCACCCCAGGTCGTAATAATGACCTTCCCTTTTGAAATCCATTCTATTCTTTGTTATATTTTCGGTTTCTAAATATTTCTTTATTACATCTTTGAGTAAAGATTCCATTATCTTTCCAACCACCAACATTAAGCTAACTGGTCTATAGTTTCCTGAATTTGCTTTGTCTCCCCTTTTAAACATAGGAATAACATTGGCCTAGTTTATCGTTAGCCTTTAGTATTCCAGTCGTATTTCTTCGCAATTACGTACAATAGAATAAAATACTTAACTCAGCCTCCAACTTTCCCTCTTACTCTATCGAGAACTTGATGCCAGTTCAGCACCTTTTGTGACATCACAACTACCGGTCTGGGCAACAGCAACTGTACATAACAGCTACGCGGAATGTCCAATCAGCATTGTCTGCTCATTTGTCTAAAATGTTGATCATCACAATATTGCTGAAAACAATATTTCTTTTAAACTCACGTGTCGATATGTATATTTTGGTTACACATCTAAATACAAAATAGAACCATGAACACCCAGCTCTGTAAAGAGAAAGGGATCTAATAGAACTTTTCAACCAAATTATTATTGTTAATAGTAATAACAGGCAAATGCAGCAAGATGTCGAGAAGACGGAACATCGCTTTCCTTGTGTGTGACGAGATTCCCTATGGAATGCGTGAGTGCTTCATTGTTTCAAGATACCGAAGGCCGAATTCTACTGTAATGCAGTGTTTGACTTCCGTCTTTCAACCGACAAACGAAACATTTAACTTTTGGACTCATTTCATCCCGTTACTTTTTTTTCTGTATAAGTTTTATAATTTCCTTTTCAAGAATATGGAGGTTAGCTATGATCATCCATTTCTTTTGCCTATGTGGTGCTTTGCATTTGGTGTCTCAACGATTTTAGCTGAAAGCTGTGCCGCCCATGTATTTAACTGCCTGTCACTGCAGCTACGTGAAACTTTCTACTACATGGATTATGTTGCCTTAAACTTTTATGGGTTTGGATCTGCTATCGCCTGTTACTACTATATATTCCCATTGTTAACTGTGATGAACCCTACTCTAGTGACTAAATTGCTGGAAAAGAATGGACAATGTGCAGAATACAGTATCGTGGTCCAGTTGTACTCTGCATTCTGTATTCCTGTGACATTCTCATTGCTCGTTATTTGTACCATTGCCATTTGCAAAGATTATATTGATTGGGCCCGGTATCGCTACATTATCAGGGCAATTATCTTTGTTATACCACTCAGTGTAACAGTGCCCATAGTCGTAGAATTACTTTTTTTTGAACTTTCCTTAACAAATCCAACCTTATTTTTTCATTTTTGTAGACAACGCACATGGCTTCTGTTAGCAATTATTTTCAATATGAGCAGAATTCCAGAGAGGATTTGGCCTGGTCAATTTGATATTATAGGACAGAGTCATCAGTGGTTCCATTTGCTTAGTTTTCTGACTATTTATGATCAACTGTGTTATTTAGAATATGGATTTAGTAGATTGGTTAAGTCTCCACCAACCCTCCCAAGGTTTGCTGACACAATGGGAGCAATGCTTCTTTTGTTAGTGAGCTTTGTATTGGTGATTAAGGGATTTGCTAAGTATTCACCTGTTTGTATACAAAATTAATAAAGTATCAAAGTTTGATGACATAGCACATTTTGCCTACTTTCAGGAATACTGAAATTCTTTCTTTTATTTGATCATCTATCAAGCATTTATTAAAGTTATCGGCTTCCAGATTGTAAGGAGATGCCCATATCGATGAAAATGTGAATCAGCATGGGTCAAAATAATTTACGATAGTATTGCTGAAAACAGAGACATTTTGTCGAGGCTTTTCGTCTTGTACTCAACAAAATGTCTCTGTTTTCAGCAATATTCAAGTTCTGTACTAACAAAGGACAATTTAAGATAGGTTAAATTTTGTCTGGTGTATAGAAGGGCAGCTCGTTGGGCCCAATGTCTTTTCTTATCCCATGCCTCCTATGTTCACAGAGAACTTCTGCAAAGTATTCCTTGAGTTCTCACTTATTTTGCCTCCCTTATCAGAATTTCATCACCAAATTTCTTTCATTAGAAGGCAATCTGTACCATTCATTTTATTTTTAAATATTGTACTGTTGTAAAGAGGCTTATGAGATTGGATAGTATGGTTCCATCTGGCTGGTTCAGTCCTTCCTTGGCAGATGGCATATTAGCCTTAATTGCAACATGGTTGGAGTGTGAGTAAGGAAGACGTGGTTAATATTACATAGCGTTTTGGTGAGACCACACCTGGAGTACTGTGTACAATTTTGTTCTCCTTGCCTAAGGAAATATATACATACCTTTGAAAGGGTACAATGAAGGTTCAAGGCTGTCCTGTAAAGAGAGATTAATTAAATTGGGCCTATATTCTCTGAACTTTAGAAGTGTAGTGGGAGGGTTGTGCTGTCTCCTCATCAGCTGCTATGAACTGATGAACAAGTATTTCCTCAGAGTTTGGAGGTGCTTCTGCTTCATTCTCTTCAAGGTGCACAACTCTGGGTCAGTAGGTGGCAATGGTGGTGGTAAATGCCGGGGTGGGCCAGTTTTTGGCACCCAGAAGTCCCTTCAGGGACTGTGATGGAATATAGGTATAATAGGCTTAATTAGGTAGACTTTAGATATAGCTAATATATTATACCTTTTAGAATTAAAGATTGAATAAATAGTCAGTTTTCAAGACTCACTGACATTCCCCTTTAAGAACATAGAGTTAAAAATTTCAAGGTCCCCGTTATGAACCAGAAACAACTTTTCAAGTTGGGAAATCCATGTCAGTGTCTCTGTTGCCAGGGACTTGAAAGGTAAACACACACATTGAAATATCCTGTGTGACATCAGTAAGAGGTAGCAATGAACTTAATCAGATTATGAGGTTGTTGATGCAGACAGATCAGCCCAAAAGGTTGCTTTAAGGTACCATAAAAAGGCAATTATTGATAATAAAACAATAATGGAATGGACTAACAGGAACAAGAGGTCAAGTAAGCACAATTATAAACAGTTTGACCAGTGGCACAGTGGCGCAGTGGTTAGCACCGCAGCCTCACAGCTCCAGGGACCCGGGTTCGATTCCTGGTACTGCCTGTGTGGAGTTTGCAAGTTCTCCCTGTGTCTGCGTGGGTTTTCTCCGGGTGCTCCGGTTTCCTCCCACAAGCCAAAAGACTTGCAGGTTGATAGGTAAATTGGCCATTATAAATTGTCACTAGTATAGGTAGGTGGTAGGGAAATATAGGAACAGGTGGGGATGTTTGGTAGGAATATGGGATTAGTGTAGGATTAGTATAAATGGGTGGCTGATGTTCGGCACAGACTTGGTGGGCCGAAGGGCCTGTTTCAGTGCTGTATCTCTAATCTAATAAATGCTCACAACTTCAAGAGCAGGGGAATTCCAGTAAAACATTAAATAGAGAGTTAGTTAATGATACTACCAAATATGGATCTTGAAAGCAAGAAAAACACACACAGAAAGATAACACCTAGATACTAAGAGGTCATATGACACCTTAGAAATAGTATAAACATGAGTGGTTCTGAAGCAAAAGGTTAGAAATGTTGAATTCCTCAATCAATACTTCTCGCCCTATGCCTTACTCGGGGAATATGAGGTAAACGTTTACTTAAAATTTTGATGGATATTCGAAGATATTTTGCTGTAACATTAACATTAACATAAACCTTTGGATTCTATGTTAGAAATGAGATTAGGTGTTACATATCTTAGTAATATTTGATATTGTGATATACTTATCCACTTAAAAGTGAATTGCATGTTAAATTTTTAAATAAATGTATAAAAGTTAATAAATCGTTTCATGTTGTATTTTGTACATAACTAGAAGAACCCCCTCTCTGTGCCTCTTTAAGTGGAGAGATACATATTGAAGAGAGATTCCCAGACTGTTATAATATCTGGGATATTTATGACTTAGCCATAATTATTTTAACAATAGGCTATTCGAAAAATGGTAATATTCTCTTGTTAGTTTTCTTTCTTTGAGGGAAAACTAATTTAAATCTTTGGAATAAGTATCTATAAGAATTTATCTGGTTTTAACTTAATTAAAGGAAATACACAGGGATGTACCCCTGATTTGATTTAGTCCCTATAAGGAGTCAAAGTCATAAATCACTTCATTTGGCGCCCAAAAACATGGTCTTCTTGTTGACAGAATCCTGTACTTATATGCTAATCTTTAATATTTATTTTATATTTGTAAGTATGGCAGGAATGTTTACTGTCAGTGGTATTAAGACCCTGATTTAAAAACCTAGAGACGGCAAACTCTTGATCACGGTTTGTGGATCTTAAATCTGCATTCCCTCATTCTACTTTTGACGTTTGGAAATTTTAAATTTTCACTTTAAATCCTAGTTGAGATTAGGTCCTGACACATTTTAAGTATGCTGAAGCTGCAGCATTATGGTACGCTTTTGAAAAGGCAGAGCCCATTAAGCCTGCATTAATTTTTACAGATAGTGACTATTGAAAACGGGCTTATAACCAAAACCTTGTGTTCAGGGAGTAAACAGGCTTTACCAATCACAAAAGTAAACGCATAAAACACAAGTCATTGTGGGAAGATATTTTCCATTTGTGAAAGGAGAAACGTAATTGTCAGGTAATTCATGTACCCGGGCATAGCACTGGTTCAGTACATTCAAAGACTTGCAAATGGACAGGCAAAACATTCACTCTGCATGACACCACCTCGAGAGAGGCCTGCCACAGTTAATGTAATCACTAGGACAGAACAGGCAGCTAATCAGGATGAGGAACTGATTCAGGTATTAGACCCATCGAAAGAGAAACCAAAACAATATCCATCAAAGTACTACTATTCGGAGTTCCGAGTACTATTCGGAGTACTACAGAGTTCCGAAGAAGGGTCACTGTCCCGAAACATTAACTCTGCTTCTCTTTTCACAGATGCTGCCAGACCTGCTGAGTGGTTCCAGCATTTCTTGTTTTTATTTTAGATTTCCAGCATCCGCAGTATTTTGCTTTTATCCATCAAAGTACTACTATTCGGAGACCCCGACTGGTATTGTACTGGTTAAACTGCCCAAGGGTGTCTGGAAAGTACCCCCGAATCACAAACGAGAACAGCTTATAAAAGAAGCTCATGAGGGTATAGGCCAGACACATAGTGGTGCCTGAACAACATTCTGCAAATTGACTTCTTTATGTTGGTGGCCAGGCATGCTTAAAGCCTGTAAAACATACGTGGCAAATTGTGAGACATGTAAATTGATCAACAAATCGTCACTTATTAAACCGCCACTGTTGGCTACTGCGAAGCCTAATAAATCAATGGAGAATTTTTTTGTTGATTTCATTGGACCACTACCCCCATCAATGGGGATGTGCTCATTTGTGTTGATGACTGCACTTCTTTCTGCTGGCTGGTCGCCACTAAACCTATTTCGGAAACCACACTTGTCAATGCTATTACTGACATTATTACTGTAGCTGGTGCACCCAAGATCCTACACTCTGATCAAGGCGGAGCCTTTGTTTCCAAGGTTTTCAAAGACTATTGTGTGCACAGGGGGATTGGGTTAGAGCACAGCACACTTGAGTCATCCGCTGTCAGCGGGACTGGTGAAACGTAAAAACCAGGAAGTAAAAAAGGTATTGACCAAACTGTTGAGAATCAGAGGGAATAAGTGGGCTGCCATCATTCTGCAGGTACAGTTATCACTAAATAATGTGCCATCTGTGCATCAGGGGCAGTGTTCTCTAGAATGCCGTATTATTTAATGAATGATGTTGAAATGCATACACCACTTACTCGCGGTTCTTTTATTGCCTCTACGCTTACTGACTCCTTGACCCGACAGCAACAATTAGATTTGAAACAAGAAATAACAGATCAAATTCATGAAATTGATCAGAGGATCAGAGAGAAGAATAGACAAAAAACAGATAACTAACAAAACTTTGCAACCTGTAACGGGGAAGTGGGTTCAGGAGAGAAAGTTTGAACAGAAACCTGGTTTGAGACCTTAGTGGAAGAAACCTGTTCAAATACATTATGTTATTAGTGAAAGAACTGTCAAAATATTTGCTAACCAGCCGAATGGCAAGCAATTTTTAAAAATTGTCTCTGTCGACAACCTGAAGAGGTGTCCTGAAGGATACCAGAATGGAGGAACAGTACAAGGTGCAGTCGTACACTTTCTTTTAGGACCCAGCCTGGAGGATGGCATCGGGAACAGCGCTAATCAAATTGCAACCAACTGCTGTCAATAACTTGCTCCCCCATGCAGGACCTTGCAGCGCCTCTAAGGTTGGTTTCACAGGGAACCACGATCGGCGCAACAAACGATAGTCAAGTGACAACAACAGAAGAAGGGAACACTGTGGGAAAGGAATGAAGTACTGCAGACTCCCAGTGATGGGATTTGCTCTCGCATAAAGCAAGGATTAAGGTACTGGAGGATTCTTTGTTACAGGTCTTCCGGCTACAGGCAGTGCATGTGACATGCCAGAGATGTCTTACTGCTTGAACACCTCACACTATGTGACTTCTTGCAGAGAAGCAGAAATAAAATTTTTTACTGCATTTGCCCTGAGTGACTTTGGAGGGGAGATAATGCAAGTGATGTTCTTTTCATTAGAACATTGGAAGAGTGCGATGGTACTAAGGAAGACATGGCGGAATGGCTCTTCTTTGTATCGCCAAGTTAGCTTCTGATGGAAAGTACACCTGTTATAAAGATAATCAGGTTCTGAATAACACTTTTATCCAGGTAACCTCAGCACATTTTAGTTATCTCAATGGGACTTTATCGGTTCAAGATCAGCTATGGAACCTTACTTCTCTACCTCATCACATGGTTTCATCGAAGGATCATTGATGTGCGACATGTCGAGATACAGTCATCTTATTGGACATTTTACGACCTCAGATCACCGATACTTCGTATAGTTTTATTCTGAACTTTGTGATAGAAATATAAGATTTATTTTTGGAAAATTTAGATGATTCCTTTAAAAATGCGGACAATGATTGTTGTCAATGTAGTCATTTGTATTATTACACTGTTTCACATAATAGGTTATGACACTTTATTGAGCGTTTATATTTTAGGCATTGTTCAGTTTAAACAAGCTATTTTTGTTGTTCGCCTTTATAGAGATCAAGAAGGGGGTGTGATGGAATATAGGCATAATAGGCTTGATTAGGTAGATTTTAGATATAGTTAATATATTATACCTTTTAGAATTAAAGATTGAATAAATGGTCAGTTTTCAAGACTCACTGACATTCCCCTTTAAGAACGTAGAGTTAAAAATTTCAAGGTCCCTGTTATCAACTAGAAACAACTTTTCAAGGTGGGAAATCCACTTCAGTGTCTCTGTTGCCAGGGACTTAAAAGATAAAACACACATTGAAATATCCTGTGTGACATCAGTAAGAGGTAGCAATTAACTTAATTAGATTATGGGGTTGCAGACAAATCAGTTCAAAGGGTTGTTTTAAGTTACCATAAAAAGGGCGATTATAGGTAATAAAAGAATAAATGGAATGGACTAACAGGAAAAAGAGGTCAAGTAAACACAATTATAAACATTTTGACCAGATAAATGCTCACAACTTCACGAGCAGAGGAATTCCAGTAAAACATTAAGTAGAGAGTTAGTTAATGATACTACCAAATATAGATCTTGAAAGCAAGAAAACACACACAGAAAGATAACACCTATATGCTAAGAGGTCATATGACACCTTAGAAACAGTATAAACATGAGCAGCTCTGAAGCAAAAAATTAGAAGTGTTGAATTCCTCAAACAATATTTCTCACCCTATGCCTTACTTGGGGAATTTGAGGTAAAAGTTTACTTTAAATTTTGATGGATATTCTAAGATATTTTGCTATAACATTAGCAAGGCTAAACTTTTGGATTCTATGTTAGAAATAAGATTATGTGTTACATCTCTTAGTGTAATATTTGATACTGTGGTATACTTATCCACATAAAAGTGTATTGCATGTTAAATTCTTTAATAAATATATAAAAGTTAATAAATCATCTCTTTAATTGGAGAGATACGTATTAAAGAGAGATTCCCAGACCATTATAATATCTGGGATATTTATGACTTAGCCGTTATTATTAAAAAACGGCTATCCAAAAGATGGTAATATTCTCTGTTAGTTTTCTTTCTTTGAGGGAAAGCTAGTTCAATTCTTTGGACTCAAATAAGTGTCTACAGGAATTTGTCTGGTTTGAGCTTAATTAAAGAAGATTGATTCATAGGGATGTACTCCTGATTTGATTTAGTCCCTATAAGGGGTTAAAGTCATAAATCACTTCAGGACTGGAGTAGTCTTTGTCAGGCTCAGGGGTGGAGCCAGACAGTCACAAAGAGCTGGAGGGATCAGACTAAGGTCTGCAATGGCCATTGGGAAACAGTGCCGGCAAGAGGGAATTGAGGTGTGCTACCAAGGACCACAGAGGACTAGCTAGGCAGATAGGAAGCCTCAGAGATTGAGAAGCCCTGAGATGCTGAAGATGCGTGTGGTGATCTGAATATTAGGGGAATCTGTGACTCATGCTTTCAAATGGATCTAGCAACAGGAGGGCCATGAGCACGCCGGATCTCAACTTCGTTCTTGCAGTGCTTCAAGGACAGTATTTAAATCTAAAACCCCCTTGCGAAGTGTGGGATAAGAGGGCATGAGAGCAAGGTTCAGAATCACAAACCTGCACTCCTGCTGAAGTGAGCCATTCCTGTGTCCCATTGTTTAACAAACAAGTCTGCAACACTGTTGATTCAAAACAAAACAGTTAAACTCTCAATGGTTCTCCTGCTTCAGGGTGACAATCAACGGTCAACTACTGTAATAAGTTTGTTTCTTTAAGATAAGTTTTTTTCTTCACAAGTGTTTGGTGCAGGTGGAATGAAGAGACACTGAGCTGGAACCTTCATGCATTCAGTGTGCTTTTTCCTACGTGTACAGAAGAATGAGAGGTCATCTCATTGAAATGTATAAAATTTCTAGAGGGATAACAGGGTAGATGTTGAAATGTTGTTTTTCCTGGCTGACTGACTGCCTAGAACTAGGGGTCACAGTCCGAGAATCAGCTTCAGCGCAGGATTTCTGAGCTTGAGGGGCAGCTGGAGTCACTGCGAAGCATCAGGGAGCAGGAGAGTTTCCTGGATCCTATTTTCCAGGAGGTGGTCACCCTGCAGGAAGTAAGAGTTCAGGATACTAGGTGGGTGGCCAGCTGGAAGACTAGGAAAAGGCAGGAGATGTGTGGGAGTCTTTGAGGTGTGTGCCACTGTCAAACAGGTACTCAGCATTGGAGACTGCTGAGAGTGTTGATACCCTGAAAGAGTTCAGTACTGCCCATGGCACCAATGGGCAAGAAACTGTACAGGAGGGAGCAGCAAAGTGTAGAAATGCAGCTGTTATGGCAGATTCCATAGTCAGGGGGAGCGACAGGCGTTTCTGTAACTGTCATTGTGAGTCCTGCATGGTGTGTTGCCTCCCTGGTGCCAGGTTAAAAGACATCACAGAAAGGGTGCATGATATTCTGCAAGGGGCAGGGAGTGAGCCAAAAGTTGTGGCATACATTGGTACCAACAATATAGCAAGGGCAGGTATTGAGGTCCTGTGGTCAGATTTTCAGGAGCTAGGGAGGAAGGTAGTGTCCTTGAAGATAGTAATCTCTGGATTATTCCCAGTGCCACGTGCTACCAAGAGTAGAAATAAAAAGATAGGGAGTATCAATGCATGGCTTGATCATGGTGCATGGAGGGCATCAGATTCTTGGGGCATTGGGACCAGTTCTGGGGCAGAAGGCACCTATTCAAAAGAGACGGGTTGCACCTCAACAGGACTGGGTCCAATGTCCTTGTGTGGAGGTTCACCAGTGTGATTGGGGAGGGTTTAAACTAAATTGGCAGGGAGATGGGCACCAGCATATAGAAGTAGAAAGGATAAGTAAGTTGCATAATGTGAGAGTGTTGGACAGTACTAGAGAAGGAAGTAGTTCCATATTAGATGGGAGCAGACTGAGAAGGACTATGAGGAATACAAAGACAGGATTACAATGCATGTAGTAAACACACTAAGTGTAGTGAATAAAGTTGGTCAGCTACAAGCACAGATTGCAGTATGGGAATATGATGCAGTGGCAATAACAGAAATGTGGCTTAAAAATGGTAAGGACTGGTTGCTTGATATACAAGGAAATAAATTGTTCAGAAAAGATAGAGAAGGAAAAAAGGGAGATGGGGTGGCAGTAATGATTAGAGGCCCCCAAAATCACCACTCTCTATAGTTCTTGCAGATCTCTGTGATTTCCCTGCAGATTTGCTCCTCTGTCTCTCTTTCACTATTTGGAAGCATATAGAATACTTGTAGTAGCGTGATCATACCCTTTTAGCTTCTCAGCTCAAACCAAATGGATTCTGTCCTTGCACCTTCAAGGAATCCCGTCAAGGAAAGAGAGGATTCCTTGAGGGTGCAAGGACAGAATCCATTTGGTTTGAGCTGAGAAGCAAAAACGGTATGATCACGCTACTACAAGTATTCTATACGCTTCCAAATAGTGAAAGAGAGACAGAGGAGCAAATCTGCAGGGAAATCACAGAGATCTGCAAGAACTATAGAGAGTGGTGATATTGGGGGCCTTTAATTACCCAACTCAATTGTGATAATTTTAGAGTAAAAGGAAAGGCTGGGGGTAGGGGGTGGGGGTGGGGGGTGGTGGTGGATTTCTGGATTGTGTTCAGAAGAACTTCCCTGATCAGCTTGTTCTTGGCCACAAGAGAAAAGAGGCATTGCTGGATCTGGTGCTGAGAAATGAGGTGGGCCAAGTGGACCAACTGTCTGTGGAGGAGCACTTGGGTAAGAGTGATCATCATATCATAAGGTTTAGACTCGTAATGCAGAAAAGCAAAGAACAATATAAGGCTAGATTAGAAGAGGGCTAATTTCAATGTGATGAGGGGACCTAGCCAGGATAAAATGGAACCAAAGACTGATAGACAAAACTGTAACGGAACAATGAGTTATCTTTAAAGAAGAGATGCTTCAGGTACAGACTAGATATATTCCAAGAAGGGCAGAAGGTAAGGGAACCAAAAATAGGCATCCTTTGATGACAAGGGAGATAGAGATTATGGTGAAACAAAAAAAGAGGGTGTATGATGCATGCCAGGTGAATTCTTCAAGTGAGAACCAGGCCAAATACAATAAGTTAAGAGGGGAGGTGAAGAGCAAAATAAGACTGGCAAAGACAGAATAGGATAATAGAATGGCAGTCAACGTAAATGGAAACCCAAAAATCTTCTCCCAGAATGTAAATAGTAAGTGGGTAGTAAGAGGTGAAGTGGGGCCTATTCGGGACAAAGAAGGTAATATATGCTTAGAGGCTAGGGTAAGGCTAGAATACTTAATGAGCACTTTGTATTGATGTTTATTAAGGAAGAGGAATCTGACAAAATATCCGTAGAAGCGGAGAGAATAGAGGCAATGGATAGGGTAAAAATTGAGAGTGAGCAGGTACTGGATAGGTTGGCTATGCTTAGGGTGGATAAGTTACCTGGTTAGGATGTCTTGCACCCAAGGTTGCTAAAGGAAGTGGGGGTGCAGAAAGCGGAAGGGCTAACTATAATTTTCCAATCTTCCCTGGATACGGGGGAGGTGCCAGAGGATTGGAGCATGGCAAATGTGACACCATTATTCAAGCAAGGGTGTAAGGACAGTCCTGGCAACTACAGACCAGTTAGTTTAACATCAGTGGTGGCTAAGATTTTAGAAACAATAATCAGGGGGAAAAATCAACAGGCACTTGGAGAGGATTGATTTAATTAAGGATTGCTGGCACATATTTTTAAAAGGAAGATCATGCTTGACTAATCTAATTGAATGTTTTGATGAAGTAACAGAGAAGGGTGATGAAAGCAATGCAGTGAATGTTATCTATATGGATTTTAAGAAAGCGTTTGACAAAGTTCCACATAAAAGGCTGGTTAACAAAATTGAGGCTCATGGAATAGGAGGGTTAGTGTCTAATTGGATAAAAAATTGTCTTAAGGATGGAAAAGAGTGAGCTGTAGTAAATGGTTGTTTTTCAGACTGGAGGACGGTAGGCATGGTGTTCCCCAAGGGTCAGAACTAGGACTATTGTTTTTTTCTGCTATACATAAATTACTTGGAGCTTGGAATACCAAACTTGGAGGAGCAGCAGACAGCAAGGATGATACGAATCGTCTGCAACAGGACATAGATAGGCGAGCAGAATGGGCAGACAAATGGCAAATGAAATTTCATACAGAGGAGCGTGAGGTTGTGTATTTTGGCAGAAGGGCTAGGGTGAGGCAACATAGACTTAATGGCATAGCTCTGAAGAGTGTGCAGGAACAGAGGGACATGGGGGTGCATGTGCATAGATCTTTGAAGGTGGCAGGACGTAACTAAGAGAGTGGTTAGTAAAGCATATGGGATCGTGGGCTTCATAAATAGACGTACAGAGTACAAAAGCAGGGAAGCTATGCTGAAACGTTTTAAAGCTCTGGTTAGGCCCCAATGACAGTATTGTGTCCAGTTCTGGTCACCACACTTAAGGAAAGATGTGAGGGTCCTCGAGAGGGTGCAGAGGAGATTTACCAGATTCAGTGCAGGAATTCCTCAGTGTGGTGTCCTAGGCCTAACCATTTTCAGCTGCTTCATCAATGACCTTCCCTCCATCATAAGGTCAGAAATGGGGATGTTTGCTGATGATGCACAATGTTCAGCACCATTTACGACTCCTCAGTACTGAAGCAGCCCCATGCCCAGAGGCAGCAAGACCAGGGCAACATTGAGGCTTGGGCTGATAAGTGGCAAGTAACATTCGCACCACACAAGTGCCAGGCAATGACCATCACAAACAAAGGAGAATATAACCATCTCCCCCTGATGTTTAATGACATTACCATTGCTGAATCCCCCACTATCAATATCCTGGGGGTCACCATTGACCAGAAACTGAACTGGACCAGCCACATAAATGCTGTGGCTACAAGAGCAGGTTAGAGCCAGGAATATTGAGCCAGGGTGACTAGCCACCCAATCTAATTCCACCTTCCAACATCTGGTCCGTAGCCTTGTAGGTTACAGCACTTCAGGTGCAGATCCAGGTACCTTTAAAATCAGTTGAGGGTTTCTGCCTCCACCACTGGTCCAGGCAGTGAATTCCAGACACCCACCGCCTGGGTGAAAAAAGGTTTTCCTCATGTCCCCTCTAATCCTTCTACCAATCACCTTAAATCTGTGCCCCCTGGTAATTGACCTCTCCACTAGGAGAAACAGGTCCTTCCCGTCTACTCTATCTAGGCCCCTCATAATTTTGTACACCTCAATTAAGTCACCCCCCGAGTCTCCTCTGTTCCAAGGAAAACAACCCTAACCGATCCAATCTTTCCTCATAGCTGCAACTTTCAAGCCCTGGCAACATTCTTGCAAATCTCCCCTGTACTCTCTTCAGAGCAATTATGTCCTTCTTGTAATGTGCTGACCAGAACTATACGCAATACTCCAGCTGTGGCCTAACCAGCGATTTATACAGTTCCAGCATTACATCCCTGCTTTTGTATTCTATACCTTGTACAATAAAGGAAAGCATTCCATATGCCTTCTTCACCACTTTATCTACCTGTCCTGCCACCTTCAGGGACCTGTGGACATGCACTCCAAGATCTCTCACTTCCTCTACCCTTCTCAATATCCTCCTGTTTATTGTGTATTTCCTTGCTTTGTTTACCCTCCCCAAATACATTACCTCACACTTCTCCGGATTGAATTCCATTTGCAACTATTCCGCCCACTCAACCAAACCATTGATATAATTCTGGGTCTACAACTATCCTCTTCACTATCAACTTACAGGGCCAATTTTTGCGTCATCTGCAAATTTCTGAATCATGCCTCCCACATTTAAATCCAAATCATTAATATCCCACAAACAGCAAGGGACCCAACACTGAGCCCTCTGGAACGCCACTGGAAACCGCCTTCCATTCACAAAAACATCTGTCGACCATTACCCTTTGTTTCCTGTCACTGAGCCAATTTTGGATCCAACTCTCCACATTCCCCTGTATCCTATGGGATTTTACTTTTCTCACCAGTCTGCCATGTGCGACCTTGTCAAATTCCTTACTAAAATCCATGTAGATAGCATCCACTGCAAGACCGTCATCAATCCTCCTTGTTACTTCCTCAAAAAATTCAATTAATTAGTAAGGCACGACCTTCCCTTAATAAATCCATGCTGACTATCCCTGATTAATCCGTGCCTTTCTAAGTGGCAGTTTATCCTATCTCTCAGAATTAATTCTAATAATTTACCCACCACCGTGGTCAGACTGACTGGCCGATAATTATTTGTTCTATCCCTTGCACCCTTTTTAAACAATGGTACAATGCTTGCAGACCTCCAATCCTCTGGTACCTCGCCTGTATCTAATGACGATTTGAAGATGATCCACAGAGCATCCGTTATTTCCTCCCTGGCTTCCTTTAACAACTTGGGATACAATCCATCCGCGCCCTGGTGATTTATCCACTTTCAAGGATGTCAGACCCTCTAGTTCTTCTGCTCTCATTATGCTTGTCGTAGCCAATATTTCACACTCCTCCTCTTTAACTACAATGTCTACATCATCCCTCTCCTTTGTGAAGACAGAGACAAAGTACTTATTAAGAACCTTGACCACATCTTCTGCATCCACGCATAAGTTACCTTGTACATCTCTGCTAGGCCCCACCCTTTCCTTAGTTTCCTCCTGCTCTTAATGTACTGATAAAACATCTTTGGGTTTTCCTTGATTTTACCTGCCAATATTTTTTCATACCCTCTCTTTGCTTTCCTAATTTCCTTTTTTTACTTCATCTCTGCACTTTCTATACTCCTCTAGGCTTTCTAAAGTAGTAAGTTTTTTTGTGACTGTCATAAGCTTTCTTTTTCTGCTTTATCTTACCGTGTATGCATCTAGATAACCAGGGGGCTCTAGATTTGCAGTACCACCCTTATTTTTTGTGGGGACATGTCTACACTATGCCCGTAGAATCTCGCTTTTGAATGCCTCCCGTTGGTTTGCCACTGACTTTCCTTCAAGTAGCTGTATCCAGTCCACTTACGCGAGATCATCTCTCAGCTTTGTAAAATTTGCCTTCCCCCAATTGAGAACTTTTACTCTTGTTCTATCTCTGTCCTTTTCCATAATAATGCTCAATCTAACTGTATTATGGTCACTTCTCCAAAATGGTCACCTACTGCTACTTCATCCACTTGCCTAGCTTAATTTCCTTAGACTAAATCTAGAATTGTGCTCCCTCTCATTGGGCTTGTTATGTGCTGGTTAAAAAAGTTCTTTTGAATGCTGTTCAAGAATTTTGTGCCCTCAGTGCCCTTCACACTGATTGAATCCCTGTTGATATTAGGGTAGTTGAAATCCCCACAGAAATTTGCCTATATATTTGTTCCTCTGTCTCCCTCTTAGTATTTGGGGGTCTATAGTACACTCCTAGGAGTGTGGTGTCCCTTTTTTATTTCTGAGCTCAACCCATATGGCCTCATGTCATGATTCATTTAGATATCATCCCTCCTCACAGTTGTAATTGACTCTTTAACCAATAATGCTATACACTGTCCTTTTTTATCTCCCTCTCTATCCTGCCTGAAAACTCTATGTCTGGGGATGATGAGCTGCCATTTTTGCCCCTCTTTAAGCCAAGTTTCTGTAGTAGCAATGATATCATGTTGCCATGTGTCTCTCTGTGCCCTCAACTCATCGGCTTTATTTGGATAAATGCACCTTGCATTGAAATAAATACCTTTTAACACTGACAAATTCCTTTTTAACCTTTGCTTCTTCTGTCTTTTAGAGTCACTCGCTAATTTTCTGCTTCCCATTTCCTGCCCTGAATTTGTCCTATCTGAAACAGCCCTCAGGTTCCTATCCCCCGCCAATCTAGCTTAAACCAACCCCAACAGCACTAGCAAACCTTCCTGCAAGGTTATTGGTCCCAGTCCTGTTCAAATCCCCCATTCTCTGACCTCATCACGAATCTTAGACTTCTCCAACTTCCTCATATACCCTGAACATCTCTTGAGTTCAAGGGCCTAATATCATTTGCAGTTTTGTACAGTGAAACTGCAGTTATAAGGTGCTTCCTGCATTGATGCAAAGGACATCACACAGGCATTAGAGTTTATTGTTTTAATGTAGCCTATGCTGTACAAGGCTGCAATGTGGGCATACCACGTGAATATGCCTGCCTTCAAAGTCTTCCTCAAACCCTTACGCTTGTCGTTCGTTCTCTTGAAGCATCTTGAAGTTTCTATGTTAAGATATTCGCTGAATATCATATACTTGTATATACATGGATAAGACACTAGTTTGGCCTCAGCTAGAGTACTGCGTCCAGTTCTGGGCACCGCATTTTAGGAAGGATGTGAAGGCATTAGAGATGATGCAGAAAAGATTCATGAGAATGGTTCCAGGAATGGGGAACTTCAGCTACACAGATAGATTGGAGAAGTTGGGACTGTTTTCCTTGGAGAAGAGAAGGCTGAGAGGAAACTTGATAGAGGTATTCAAAATCATGAGGGGTCTGGACAGAGTAGATTTGGAGAAACTGTTCCCAGTCTTGAAAGGATCATGAACGAGAGGGCACAGATTTAAAGTAATTGGTAAAAGAAGCAAAAGCGACATGAGGAAAAACTTTTTCACGCAGCGAGTGGTTAAGGTCTGGAATGCACTGCCTGAGATTGTGGTGGAGGCAGATTCAACTAAAGCATTCAAAAGGGAATTAAACAGTTTTATGAAAAAGAAGAATGTGCAGGGTTATGGAGAGAAGGCAGGGGAGTGGCACTAGGTGAATTGCTGTTTCTGAAAGCCAGTGCAGACATGACGGGCCGAATGGTCTCCTTCTGCACTGTAACAATTCTGTGTTCTGTGATTCCGTGAACGAAATAACGGCAAAATATTGCGGATGCTCGAAATCTGAAATAAAAACTGGAACTGCTGGAAATACTCAGCAGGTCTGGCAACATCTGTGCAGAGAGAAACAGTCAACTGTCTTTGAAACGATAACTCTGTTTCTCTCTCCACAGGTGCTGCCAGACCTGCTGAGTATTTTCAACACTTCCTGTTTTTATTTCGCTGAATGGAATAATGCAGTCATGGATGAGCTGGACATACAGCCAACCAAATCAGAACTCAGTGATGCCATTGATTCTCTAGCCAGCGGAAAAGCCCCTGGGAAGGACAGCATTACCCCTGAAATAATCAAGAGTGCCAAGCCTGCTATACACTCAGCACTACATGAACTGCTATGCCTGTGCTGGGGCGAGGGAGCAGTACCCCAGGACATGCGCGATGCCAATATCATCACCCTCTACAAAAACAAAGGTGACCGCGGTGACTGCAACAACTACCGTGGAATCTCCCTGCTCAGCATAGTGGGGAAAGTCTTTGCTCGAGTCGCTCTGAACAGGCTCCAGAAGCTGGCCGAGCGCGTCTACCCTGAGGCACAGTGTGGCTTTCGTGCAGAGAGATCGACCGTTGAAATGCTGTTCTCCCTTCGTCAGATACAGGAGAAATGCCGTGAACAACAGATGCCCCTCTACATTGCTTTCATTGATCTCACCAAAGCCTTTGACCTCGTCAGCAGACGTGGTCTCTTCAGACTACTAGAAAAGATTGGATGCCCACCAAAGCTACTAAGTATCATCACCTCATTCCATGACAATATGAAAGGCACAATTCAACATGGTGGCTCCTCCTCAGAGCCCTTTCCTATCCTGAGTGGCGTGAAACAGGGCTGTGTTCTCGCACCCACACTTTTTGGGATTTTCTTCTCCCTGCTGCTTTCACATGCGTTCAGATCCTCTGAAGAAGGAATTTTCCTCCACACAAGATCAGCGGGCAGGTTGTTCAACCTTGCCCGTCTAAGAGCGAAGTCCAAAGTATGGAAAGTCCTCATCAGGGAACTCCTCTTTGCTGACGATGCTGCTTTAACATCTCACACTGAAGAGTGCCTGCAGAGTCTCATCGACAGGTTTGCGGCTGCCTGCAATGAATTTGGCCTAACCATCAGCCTCAAGAAAACAAACATCATGGGGCAGGATGTCAGAAATGCTCCATCCATCAATATTGGCGACCACGCTCTGGAAGTGGTTCAAGAGTTCACCTACCTAGGCTCAACTATCACCAGTAACCTGTCTCTAGATGCAGAAATCAACAAGCGCATGGGAAAGGCTTCCACTGCTATGTCCAGACTGGCCAAGAGAGTGTGGGAAAATGGCGCACTGACACGGAACACAAAAGTCCGAGTGTATCAGGCCTGTGTCCTCAGTACCTTGCTCTATGGCAGCGAGGCCTGGACAACGTATGTCAGCCAAGAGCAACGTCTCAATTCATTCCATCTTCGCTGCCTCCGGAGAATACTTGGCATCAGGTGGCAGGACCGTATCTCCAACACAGAAGTCCTCGAGGCGGCCAACATACCCAGCTTGTACACACTACTGAGTCAGCGGCGCTTGAGATGGCTTGGCCATGTGAGCCGCATGGAAGATGGCAGGACCCCCAAAGACACTTTGTACAGCGAGCTCGCCACTGGTATCAGACCCATCGGCTGTCCATGTCTCCGCTATAAAGACGTCTGCAAACGCAACATGAAATCCTGTGACATTGATCACAAGTCGTGGGAGTCAGTTGCCAGCGTTCGCCAGAGCTGGCGGGCAGCCATAAAGACGGGGCTAAAATGTGGCGAGTCGAAGAGACTTAGTAGTTGGTCGGAAAAAAGACAGAGGCACAAGGGGAGAGCCAACTGTGTAACAGGCCCGACAAACAAATTTCTCTGCAGCACCTGTGGAAGAGCCTGTCACTCTAGAATTGGCCTTTGTAGCCACTCCAGGCGCTGCTTCACAAACCACTGACCACTTCCAGGCGCGTATCCATTGTCTCTCGAGATAAGGAGGCCCAAAAGAAATATTGAAATCGAGTCAATGTACCTTTCATTGTTTGAAACCTTGCCAAACCTTAATGCATTTTAATGGTTTGAAACTACCCTAATCCCCCTTACAAACTTCTCCCTTTCCCACGCCAGGCGAACACTGGGAGGATGGGCGGACTCAGGCATTTCGAGCCTCACCTCTTTCCTCTGGCTGGATGACTGGGGAGTGGGCGGAGTCAGGCAGATAGAGCCACACCCCTTTTCCCTGGCAGGATGACCGGGGAGTGGGCGGAGTCAGGCAGGCAGAGCCACACCCCTTTCCCCTGGCTGGATGACTGGGGAGTGGGCGGAGTCAGCGGGCAGAAGCACACCCCTTTCCACCTGGCTGGATGACTGGGGGTGGGCGGAGTCAGGCGGGTAGAGCCACGCCCCTTTCCCCTGGCTGGGTGACCCCGTAGTGGGCGGGGTCAGAGAAGTGGCGGGCGCGGGTTGTAGTTTCAGGGTTGTCGGCAATGGGCCAATTGAGATTTACTGGTTTATAGGAATATATGAATAATAAGTCGCTGAGATTGTTACGGAGGCGAGTACGGTTCTGAAGATGTCTGAGCAGGGGCTGGAGATGGCCTCAATCTTGCCGGCTCTGCGGGAGTTGGAGAGGTGAGCACTGCACTGATGGACATGGAGGATAAACCGGTGCTGATTTAATTGTAGGCCCAGACTGCAGGCTTTTCCAGTACTATCAGAACCTCCCTCAGCCCTCAGTGCACCTTTCACTGACAGGCCTCATATAAGATACATTAACTCTTTATCGATCTTATCTTTGGTTTTCATTCAAAAGCTTTTTTAAATAAGTAAAACCGAATTGGTTTAATCTCAAATGTAAACAATATTTTATTTTGAGTGCCGTTACACAACCTAACAGTTAATATGCACGTTGTCAATCACAAAGCCCATAATGTAATTAAAATTTTATTATTCGGTGATTTGGGAGGAATATACATTTGTTTTATCGCAGCAGGGCTCTCGGCTCTTGTTCGTTCCAGTGTAACATATCCTATTTCTCAAACGAGTTAAAGCAATGGCCTGAGAGACAAGATGCCGCTGGGAGTGCTGAAAGTCAGGTCCACCATAGGTGTTTCTGTTGTTTAGATCATGGTGGTTGTGTGTCAAGTCTCCGTATTAGTCGTGGGTCAGTGATAGCACGTCCACAACTGTGTCAAGACCTGCTCCAGGACATTAGCACAAAATCTAAGCTGAGGGAGTGCTGCACTGTCGGAAGTACTGTCTTTCAGATGAGACATTAAACTGAGGCCCCATCTGTTCTTTTAATTGTACGCAAAAGATCCCTTGGCACTCTTTTGAAGAAGAGCATGGGAGTTCTCCCCGGTGTATGGCCAATATGGCCAATATTTCCTTGAGCAACATCACAAAACGAATGATCTGGTCATTATCACATCGCTGTGTGCGAGATATTGCTGTGTGCAAATTGGCTACAACTTCAAATGTACTTCATCAGCTGTAAAGTGATTTGTGACATTCTGAGATTGTGAAATGCAAGTTTTTCTTCCTCCTCCTTAGAGGATTGGGAGTTGATGTCGGGCAGAAAGGACAGCAGTGATGGGCAAGCGGGACCCGATGAGGTATAGGATGCAGAAGCAAGTCTGGAGAACATTGGAATAGATTTGTCTGAAATTGACAAGGGCACCTATGAGGCTTTCAGTGGCAGATGAAGTGGAGAACAACATGACAGAGGTGAAAGATGGTCTTGTGATAGCGACGGTATGAGGTTGGAAAGCCTGATTGGGATCAAATATGATGCTTAGGTTAACAATAGTCTGATTTAGTTTGAGGTAGTGGCGAGAGTTGTGATGGGGAGGTGAAGATTGCAGCAGCGTGCTGAAGAAAATAGTTTTGACCTTTCCAATATTTAATTGGAAGAAATTGCAGCTCATCTAATACTGGATATTGGACAAGCAGTCTGGCAGTGGAGGGATCAAGAGGTGGTGGAGCGATTGAACATTGTACCGTCAGTGTATATTTTGAAGTTGCCCCTTGTCTTTGGATGATGCCACAAAGGGCGTCAGATAGATGCGGGGTGATTCCTAAGAAGATGATGGAGGGGTTTGAATGGAAGCCATTTCTTGAGATGCCTTGGTTGCTTTAGGATCGGGAAGAGGAAAGAAAGAACTTGCATTTATATATCGCCTTTCACATCCTCAGGACATTCCATAATGCTTCACAGTCAATTAAATACTTTTGAGTTATAGTCACTGTTGTAGTTATAGTAACATAATGTATTCAATATGACAGCCAATTCGCACATAGCAAAATCCCTCAAACAGCAATGAAACAATTGACCAGATAAAATGCTTTTAGTGAAGTTCTTTGAGGACCAGCTCACTGGGAAAACTCCCCTGCTGTTCTTTGAGTAGTGCCATGGAATCTTCTATGTTCACCTGAACAGGGAGATATGACTTCGATTTAATGCCTCATCTGAAAGATGGCATGTCTAACAGTGCAGTGCTCCTTTAATACTGCAGTGATGTGTGGACATAGGTTATGTGTCCACGTTTCTAGAGTAGGTCATGAACCCATCGCCTCATGACTTATAAGTATGAGTGCTTTGCATTGAGCTAAGCTGGCATGGTAAGTGCGGGACCAAATAAAGGTAGTCCCACTGAACTGGACAGAAAGGCACTGTAGGAAGATAATCAGATTGTATCAAAAGTTGCAGAAGGGTTGACGAGGATGTGAAGAGATAATGTACCATGGTCACAGAACAGTGAATGTCACTTGTGACTATGTTTTGAGTCATTTTGATGCTATGGTAGAGATGGTAACCTGAAATTGAAGAAGAGATGGATACGGATTTCATGTTCAAGGATATTGGAGAAGAAAGGTGGGAGATGGAGTAGTAGTTTGTATGGACAGAGACATTGAGGAAGACAGGATGGTAATGCTGATTTTGAGAGTGAAAGGGACAGTGGCTGAACAAAAAGGAACTATTTACATCAGGAAGCATAGGGACCAGGAAGGAGAGCTGGATGGTCAACAGTTCACTATGAATGTGGTCGAGGGAGCAGGAAATGGACAAGATCTGCTCGGAGAGGCCATTATGGGCGGGAGGAGGGGAGGTGCATATGGGAGAGAAACTTGGAAAAATAAAGGATCAGGTCTTGGGTAAGCGTGAACTGGGGTGGGGGAGGTGGTGGGGTGGGGGTGCGAGGTTTGGTTTGGTTTGGACAAGAGGAGGGGGGAGAGGAGTAGAGATAGTTCTAATGATGTTTGTGAGGTTCTCACACTTGTTAAGAGTTGTAGCTGGAGAGGGCATGGGAGAGGTTATACTTCTTATGAATTGAAGTATCCCAGTGTGCAAACAATTCTTTACTGGGGAGTTGCAGTGATATTAAATGGCAGGCAAGTACTTGAATTTACAACCGACTTTAGAAAAGCAGGCAATAAAATGTTGTAACTTTTTTCTCCTTTTCCAAACAGTGCCAGTCCAGAAGATTACAATGCAGTGGTGCAGAAACCAAGGCAAATTCTTTGTCAGTTTGTTGACAAAATGCTGACAGATGTGGATGTTGGTAAGTACACCGACGTCTTAATGCTTATAGATATGGTACAATGTTAAGTATTGGTAATTAGCTTTGTATTTAAAGGAGGAACTTACTCTAGCAACTTCTTACATTAGTAAATACCTTTATCTCTAAATTCTACAGACAATACTTTGTTTAAAAACTATTACTATCGAGCAGGATTGTCCATCATACGGCCCGCAGGCCAGGATCTGGCCTGCTAAACGTTTCCATCCGGCCCGTGGGTGTAAACTGTGCCCGGGGCCATTCCTCATCTTCACCCTGACCGGAGATGAGAAATTTTCCTTTTGCATCTTCTTACAGAATGGTATTTTTTAAAACATCCCGCTGTCAGTTTCACAGCTGACAGTTGCTGATGTCGGGAACAGCGGATTCCCAACAGACTCTGGTTTCCAGCGGGTTCTCACTTTTATTTTTTTTAAAAACCCGCCAGAAAACTCCGGGTCTGTTGAGAAATGGCTGTTCCCAACGTTAGTAGCTGTCACCTGTGAAACTGACAGTGCGATGTTTTTAAAAAGAACTGAGCAACCATCTGCTGAGCAACATCTGCAATTGTATAAGAGATAAAGGGGGAGAGACAGAGAGGGGGGGGTGGTGGACAGAGATGCATGGAGAGAGACGGGGTGGGGCGGACAGAGAGACAGGGGGACAGAGAGCAGGCAACATGGAGTGGGGAACACTGGAGACACGGGTAGAGAGAGGGGCAGGAGAGATACAGAGAGAGGGTGGGTGGAGAGGGACAGATGGAGGGGGAAGAAGGAGACAGAGAGAAGGGGGAGAGGGAGATATAGAGACAGACACGGGGGGGAAGAGAGAGTCAAAGAGTCATTTACTTATTGCAGAGAAGGAGGCTATTCTGTCTATCAAGCTCATGCTGGCTCTCCACAGAGCTTTGCAGTCAGTCCCACTCCCTGGCTTGATCCCCGTAGCTCTGCAAGTTTGTTTCTCTCAGGTGGCCATCCAGCTTCCTCTTGATGTTATTGATCGTCTCCGCTTCCACCACCCTTGTGGGCAGTGAGTTCCAGGTCATTACCACCCGCTGTGTAAAAAACAAAGTGCTTCCTCATATTCCCCCTGCATCTTTTGCACAAAACTTTCAATCTGTGTCCCCTAGTTCTAGAGGGGAAGGGTGGGGATGGGGAGAGAGATCGAGACACACACTCACAGAGCGCGGGGAGAGGGGGGGGAGAGAGATCAAGGTCTCTCTTGAAAGATGGACATCTGTCCAGAATACTCTGCATCATTACGTCAAGGGTGCGGGCAGGGATTGGCTACATAAGCAAGCACAAACAATGCGAGGTATGTCCCTAAATCAGTTTTCAATATAGTGTCAAGAAAGTAAGTCAATAAATTAGTCTTCTCATTTAAAACCTCTTCACAAAAATGCACATTTATTATTGTTTTTATTAGTAAGATAAATTTTTAATGCCTTTATCTTTGAAATTTGCTCACCGGCCCCCTGGGCTGAGCAAAAATCGTAATGCGGCCCTCCGACCGAAAAGGTTGGACAACCCTACCATAGAGGGTTGTATGTCCTTAGCTCAGTTTAAGTCTGAGGAGTTACAGAATCTCTCACGAGAGTGGAGCCCAGGTAATTACAGGCCAGTCAACCTAACTTGGTGGCAAAATCATTGGAAAAAATTCTGAAGACAGGGGAAGGCTAACAAGGCAAGGGAATAAACAATAAATGGTAGGATACTGAGATGTGTAGAGGAACAGAGGAATTTTGGAGCACGTGACTACAGAAGGTGGCTGGACAGGTAGGTAAGATGATCAAGAAGACATATGGAATATTTGCCTTTATTAGCCAAGGCATAGAATATAAGAGCTGGGACGTTATTCTGCAAATGTATAAAACACTAATTAAGTCACAGCTGGAGTACTGAATGTAGTTCTGGTCACCGCACCATAGGAAAGATGTGATTGTACTAGAGGGGATACACAGGAGATTTACGAGGGTGTTGCCTGGACTGGACAATTTTAGTTATGAAGAAAGATTTGATAGGCTAGGGTTGTTTTCTTTGGAGCAGTGGAAGCAGAGGGGAGACCCAATTGAAGTGTATAAAATTATGAGGAGCCTAGATAGAGTGGATAGGAAGGCTCAATTCCCCATGGTTGAGGGGTCCATAACCAAGGGGAATAGATTTAGGGTAAAATGTAAGAGGTTTAGAGGGGATTTGGAGGAGAAGTTTTTTCACCCAGAGTTGGTGGAGATCTGGAACTTACTGCCTGAAAGGGTGGAAGAGGCAGAAACCCTCATAACATTCAAAAAGTACTTGGGTATGCAGTTGAAGTGCTGTAATCTACAAGGCTACAGGACCAAGAGCTGAAAAGTGGGGTTAGGCTGAATGGCTATTTGTCGGCTGGTACGGACAAGATGGGCTGAATGGCCTCCTTCCATGCTGTAAATTTCTATGTTACCCAAAAAATGGAGAGTTAAACCTCGATTGCTGTCCTGCACCTTGCATTTAGTTCAAAGTGCACTGGTGGAGCCCTGCATGCCTTCATGTTTGAGGAATGAAATGTATGAAGTATTATGCAGATATCAGTTAAAAGTAGAGATATTGGTTAACAAGGGATCTGACAGCATCAGTAAATGGGTCATTGTGCGACTTCTCCGCATGGCAAATTCTAAATCTCGACTTCCCTAGAGTGTGCAAGCAAGGGATCAGTGCAAGTGTTGTTAAGTCCAATTTATTGTTTGAATTTGTGCCATTGCTGAAAATAGGACTTGTTATGAATTTTGAAAATTGTCATGCTACAAGCATAACTGTAGATTTGCTCAACCTTGTTCATCCTTCCAAAAACAGTTAAAAATATCAATTTAGAATTGCAGATGAAGCTCTGTTCCTTGTTTGTGGGCTGTTTCATTGCTAAATTCTGATGATTGAAACAATTATGCTGGAAACAGTGAAGATCTGACTAACTGCATGAAGCATCCTGGCTATCAACTGTAATGGCAACTGCTGACAAAATTATTTCCCCAGATTTTGCCCCACTCATCCTGCAATAGTTATATTATGATAGAAAGCAGCTACCTAGACTCAATTAACCATTAGGCAATGCATAAAATGCATTAGTCCTGTTTCATTTGGTAGCACTCTCATCTCTGAGTCACAAGGTTCTGGGTTCAAGTTCCGCTCCTGGACTTGAGCACAAAAATCAAGGCTAACACTCCAGTGCAGTACTGAGGAAGCACTGCACTGTCAGAGGTGCTGTATTTCAGATAAGACATTAAACCAAGGTTCCATCTACCTGCTCAGGTAAATGTAAGAGGTTCCAATAACACTATTTTGAGGAAGAGCAGGAGAGTTATCCTCAGTGTCATGGCCAATATTTATCCCTCGGTCAACATCACAGAAACAGACTATCTGGTCATTATCAAATTGCTGTTTGTGGGAGTTTGCTGTGCGCAATTTGGCTGCCATGCATCCTATATTACAACAGTGACTACACTTCAAAAGTTCTTCATTGGCTGTAAAGTGCTTTGGGATATCTGTTGGTTGTGAAAAATGCAAGTCTTTTTCCTTTAAAATTAACCTTTTCAGTTCAAATTTCAGTTGCTTTGGAGCTTTCAAAGAAGACTGACTCTCAACCAACATGTGTGATGTTGCTGGATTTTATTCAACACATTATGAAGTCCTTTCCTCTTATGTTTGTGAGCACTCCACGAAAGCCAACTAAAGAAATCCAGCGGCTCAGTAGTGGCGATGAATGCAGTTGTATTGGTGAGTTCATATGGAAGTGACAGAATCATAGCTGTAGTCTGTTGATATTTTAACCATTGGTATTACAGATCAATCTTGGCCGTTAATCTTGCAGTATTGTGGCTCATAAGTTTTACATTTAATTTTTGCAATAATTGTATTGAAATGCTTCAGACAACAAAACAAGTCATTCATCCTCGATGCAAATGTAATTTAAAATGGTGTATTTCAACCATGACTTTGAGTACTGCACCTAAAACAAAAAAAAAGTGATCAATGATAATTTGCCAGTAGTTAGTTTCTTGGAGCATTGCTTTGTTTTGACATATGGGGCTAAAATTGATCTTTGTCCCAAAAAGGGTGATGGTGAATCAGTAGCCTGTTATGTGCCGTACCCAATTTTTTTTCCGGTGTTTAGTAAATGGAATGTGCACTTTTAGAATGAGTTTTCAATAAGGATGCATTCTCTTGTTTATTAGAACTGTGTTGAGAGTGCATCCTTATAGATCTCTTTCTTTAAGGAGCTGGTGTTTTTGAAATATTATTTTAACCATTGCAAGATGATGGTGAGACTTCTCTATATCATTACATTCGTTTTATATACTTGAGAAATGGACTTTTAATCTGAATTCAGTTAATTGTAATGATTAATAAAATGTTACTCGAATCAAGCTCAATCCCTGTCTGTGCTGAATTAATTATTCTCAGGCTGGGTGCTAGTGGTCTTAGTTCAGTGACTATAAATGACTTGAATATCCTTTGGCAACTTGCTCCTTTGTGACACTGTCAGCACTCAGTGGAGCACCAATGTGCTGCACCACCCTAAGAAAAATGATTGTAGAGTATAAGGTAAATTGCTAAATTATATATTTTTGTTTTATTTTACTCTTTTTGCAATTATATTCATTTAAGTCTATCCAGTATATTTGTTTCTAATAGCCTAACAGCTGTTGAATTCGGGTAGATGCACTGATACCCTGGCTGCAGTTTGAATCTGGACTAAATCTGTAGATCTCTAATAAGTAGGAACTGATGTTTTCCCTGCTTGCAATTTTTGATCTGAGTATGCCTATTTCTGTTTTACTATAGGTTTCAGTAACTGGATTATAACCAGGCTTCTTCGGATTGCTGCAGCCCAAAACTGTCAGGCGCTTCATGACTGTATTGCAAAGATTATACTTTCTTTGCTTTGGCTGTTTAGGAGCAAGAATCCCTTTATATTTGGAATACAAACCAAGGAACTGTTTGGCCTCTTTCAGGATCTAATCTATCTGAGGGAGAAGAACCTGATGATGCACATTAAGCAGGATTCATTCTTGTGGCCGTTCATAGTTAATCGTTTTGTTGTGACTAAGAGAGAAAATGCAGGATATTTAACCCCTGCACCTCTTCAACTGACCTCTATGTTACAAGTAGAATTATTGGAGGTTATTTTACTGAGAGTACTTTCTTCAATCCTCTCAAGTGTGTTTTGCAGGAGGCAACAACTCATCTTATGGGAAATAGGCTGCTCTCTTTTAGAACATGGTAGTCCCAAGATTAAGAGTATTGCCTTGGCCTTGTTAACACAGTTGACAAACCTTGGAGGACCACCACCAGAAGAATTGGCAAATACATTCTTTACAAATTTTATTGGCCTCTTGAAACTGTTTAAAGAGGCTGACAGAGCAGAATTGGAATTATATGAGGAGCCATATGCTTATTTGGTCAAAGCACTTTTTCCTGTCACTGCTGAACATCGCACAAACATGTTTGCAATAGAACCAGTTTACCTTAATATGTTGATGGATAAACTAAGTACCTTTATGGGCGATGGACTATTGAAACGCATTGATTCTGATAAATTGAGATCAGCTCTATGTCAAATAGTCCAGCACTTTTTGAATTTTGCCCCATCAGGACTTGTGTGTGCAGTGCCAATACAGAAACACCGCAAACATTTAATTTGCACAGCTTTAACTGAAATGATAGGAACTCAACCCAAGCAGGAGGTAAATTTTTTTTTTTGTTAATGCTTGCATCCTCTTGCTGTTTCCAATCATGTATTTTATTCTGGTAAAGATAGTTTATTGCCATGTCTTTGTCAATGGCTTTCTGTAATCAGTAACATTTAGGCAGTACAGTGCAGCATTGTTGGTGGTACTGCCTTGCCGATCAGATGTTAAGCAGATGTCCTGGCAGCTTCTGATGGTTCAAGTGAAAGTAAATGATCTCTTGGCACAAGGAAGACCAGGGAATTATTCTGTTGTGCTGCCAGCTTCTTCTACCCACTGTACCAAAATAGATAAGTTAGTCCATTATCTCATTGGTGTTTGTGGGATCTTTCTTTGTGCAAGCTGCACCTTATGTTTGCATTGATCATGAGTGAAGGCCATTAGACCCATTTGTGCTCATCTCTGTCTTGGCAGATTTCATTCCATGAACCAATCCTAGCTTTCTCTCACCACCCTGGTTTGCATACATAAGATTTAAAACAATTCATTATATGTTAAGTGCTTTGAAAGATTTCTGAGAAGTGACAAAGTGCTATATAAATTCAGGTCTGTGTTTTGCACAAAATGTTGCAGTTACACATAGGTGCTCCTCAGGATGTTGATTTTAATTATTGCTGATGGTGTCTTTAAATTTTCTGTTGGAGCAATTGACCAATCTAACACTGTGCTTTAAGGACCATTAGCACAAATACTACAGCAATTCAAGAAGGTGGCCCACCACCATCCTTCTCAGGGCAACTCGGGATGGGCAGTAAATGTAGTGTTGCCAGCATCAGGTACATGCCGAAAATACAAATAAAAACAGAGTGGAGCATAGTGCTGTTTACCAAATTATAAAATTGAACCAGCTTACATAAACATAATGCGTTATCGCATTTGTCAAACACCTCAAAGCAGCTCACATGCAGTGAATTATTATAGACAAGATCTTACAAGCAGTAATGAGATGAATGACCAGTTAATCAGCCTTTTTGATTGTGTTCAAGTGACAAATTGTGGCTAAACTCTCTGTTGGTTAAATAATGCCAGAGGAGTGTAAAGTCTGCTGTTTTGATTGCACTACACTGGAATAAGTAAATGCCACACTTTTAATTTTGTCCCTGTCTACAATAAAATCATAAGTCATGTCACCATTAGACTTGGAAAGGCTGAATGAGGTGTCACCAGTAAGACAATGCTACAGTAATATGTACAGTTATGTTACTTTTTATACAGTTCTCTTTATAATTATGTATGGTAACTCATTATCTTGGTGCATTGTGTTTCAGTATTTGTTAAACTGCTTGTATATAGCAATGAGAGCAGAAGGGATCAGTGTCATACAGGAAATATGTAATCGTACCCAGACAGAATTGACACAAGTTCCTGAAACAGATGGAGGGAGTAGCAATGATGAAGTTCCAGAAAAAAGGCCACGCCTGAGTTGTACTGCACAAAGCATGCAGAAACCAGCCACGCCAGCTGAGTATGGGCTACATTTGTTTTACTATATACTTCTGAAAGTTGTTCAATGTTAACCATTTTCTTTAGGTCTTCTCTCCCACAAATCATTTAATTGCCAAAATGAACATCAGATTTACCATCCAACCTTTTCCTGTTATTACTGACCGATGAGAGGTGTTTGAGCTGACTTGCTCTTTTCCCTCCGTTGCCCTGTTTTTGAGAAAAGATCACAGTTGACATCTAAAACTTGTCATAAGGGAACTTACATGGGTTATAATGGTGGTGTACTTTACCTCCTGCGGCCCACAACACTCCAGGATCTCTGTGCTCTTCCAATTCTGGCTTCTTGTGCATCCCCGGTTATCTTTGTTTCACCATTGGTGGCTGTGCGTTGAGTTGTCCAGACCCAATGCACTGGAATTCCCTTCCTAAACCTTTCCAGCTTTCTATCTGTGACCAAACGTTTGGTCAGCTGCCCGAACGTCTCGTTATGTGGCTCATTGTCAAATTTTGTTTGTAAGTTCCTCCCATGAAGCACCTTGGTATGTTTTGCCATGTCAAAGGCGTTCTATAAGTAGAAGCTGTTGTTGTTATTCAGCTACCTTTAATTGTACTTGGGGCAGGACAGATGATGACCTCCTGCTGTGTTGGAAGTATTCTGTTGCCATGAACATTCATTTTGAAAGCTGCCAAATGAAGATAATGTGCTTCTTGTGAATCTTCACGAGAAGACCTCCCAACCTCAATTCTAGGCACAAAACCACCCAAAATATCAATAATGCGGATACAAAACAAAAGGTCAAAATCGCAACAATGTTCAGACAATAAAAGCTTCTACTCAATGTGATGTAACAATATGAGAAATGCACCACTGTGAATTAATGGGCTAGATAGATTCTCCTACCTGATACTGTTAGTACTGTATGCACGGTAGAACTTTTCAAAGTCGATAACATGCTGTACTGGTCCCAGAAGTAGTCAACTTAAAAAGATTTTGGTTAAATTCTTGCTAAGTTTAGCATCTTGCTTAAGCCAAAGTTTTTATCAACCAAATTGATCACCTTCATGATGGCTGGCATTCATTCATATGTTTTCTCTGTGATATCAACCAACAAATTCCTGCCAGCTTTTTCAGTGCTGCTCCAGAGTGGTGATATCTAAGCTCTGACAGCTGGCTTGAGTGTAAGCTCCCACTGTTTTGTTTAAATCTGAGGCAGCCAGGATAGACATGAGGAAAGGAGCTTTTAAAATCAGCAGTGGGAACTGAGACTGAAATCAGCAGGTAGAGTTTCCATTTAAATATTGCAGTGATAGAGCAGTGAAACAAAACTGTACAAGTGTGCAACCCAGTTGCTACTGGGTTGACTGTACTTGGAGTAGTAATTGGTGTTATTCACCGAGTTGTTTTGCTAGGAGAGAAAATAGCTGGGGCAAAACTGGAAGGTATGACCCATATTTAACTCTTTACTCAATAAACTCTTTACTCTGAACCCTGCACCCCCCCGCCCCCCACACCAATCAACATTACTCACAGAGAAACAGCAATAAATACATTTTCTAATTTTCTGAAAACTTTTTTTCACATTTTTTTCATGCAAATCTCTTAACACAATGTTCATCTCTTGTAGATTTGGTCCAGTGGAAATGAAATTCAAGAGCAAGTTATGGTGGGCTATGTGTGAGAGACTGACATTCCTGATCAGTTTGCTGGAGAAGGTTCAGTCATACGAGAAGGCTGTTACTGTGTTGGAGGGTATTGTAGTTATATTTCGTTTGGCAGCTCTGTGTACAGCATTCTGTGACCAAGGAGTTCCAGATAGGTACAAAGTATTTATGATTTTATGTTTATACTTTCTCGCAGTTGTTTTCATTCTGTACTTTGGCTGTCTAGTTGGAACATTGTGGGGGTGGGGGCGTAATAGTGCAAAGAAAATCACTCAACTAAAAACTCTCCAAACATCAGTTTTTGTTAAGGTCATTTGTCACAAAGGTCTCCCTTTATACATATGCCTATGTGCTGAAATGGGAACCAGTGTTAAGTCACATTTGCAAGCATAAGCATCAAAGAACAAAGAACAGTACAGCACAGGAACAGGCCATTCGGCCCTCCAAGCCTGCGCCGATCTTGATGCCTGCCGAAACTAACACCTTCTGCACTTCCGGGGCCCATATCCCTCTATTCCCTTCCTATTCATGTATTTGTCAAGATGTCTCTTAAACGTCGCTATTGTATCTACTTCTACCACCTCCCCTGGCAGCAAGTTCCAGGCACTCACCACCCTCTGTGTAAAAAAACTTGCCTCGCACATCCCCTCTAAATTTTGCCCCTCGCACCTTAAACCTATGTCCCCTTGTAACTGACTCTTCCACCCTGGGAAAAAGCTTCTGACTATCCACTCTGTCCATGCAGCTCATAACTTTGTAAACCTCTATCATGTCGCCCCTCCATCTCCGTCGTTCCAGTGAAAACAATCCGAGTTTTTCCAACCTCTGCTCATAGCTAATGCCCTCCAGACCAGGCAACATCCTGGTAAACCTCCTCTGTACCCTCTCCAAAGCCTCCACGTCTTTCTGGTAGTGTGGCGACCAGAATTGCACGCAATATTCCAAGTGTGGCCTAACTAAGGTTCTGTACAGCTGCAACATGACTTGCCAATTTTTATACTCTATGCCTCGACCGATGAAGGCAAGCATGCCGTATGCCTTCTTGACTACCTTATCCACCTGCGTTGCCACTTTCAGTGACCTGTGGACCTGTACACCCAGATCTCTCTGCCTGTCAATACTCCTAAGGGTTCTGCCATTTACTGTATATCTCCCACCTGCATTAGACCTTCCAAAATGCATTACCTCACATTTGTCCGGATTAAACTCCATCTGCCATTTCTCCACCCAAGTCTCCAACCAATCTATATCCTGCTGTATCCTCTGACAATCCTCATCATTATCCGCAACTCCACCAACCTTTGTGTCGTCGGCAAACTTACTAATCAGACCAGCTACATTTTCCTCCAAACCATTTATATATACTACAAACATCAAAGGTCCCAGCACTGATCCCTGCGGAACACCACTAGTTACATCCCTCCATTCAGAAAAACACCCATCCACTGATACCCTCTGTCTTCTATGACCGAGCCAGTTCCGTATCCATCTTGCCGGCTCACCTCTGATCCCGTGTGACTTCACCTTTTGTACCAGTCTGCCATGCGGGACCTAGTCAAAGGCTTTGCTGAAGTCCCATATAGATAACATCCACTGCCCTTCCTTCATCAGTCATCTTCGTCACTTCCTCAAAAAACTCAATCAAATTAGTGAGACACGACCTCCCCGTCACAAAACCATGCTGTCTCTCGCTAATAAGTTTGTTTGTTTCCAAATGGGAGGAAATCCTGTCCTGAATAATCCTCTCTAATAGTTTCCCTATCACTGATTTAAGGCTCACCGGCCTATAATTTCCTGGATTATCCTTGCCACCCTTCTTAAACAAAGGAACAACATTGGCTATTCTCCAGTCCTCTGGGACCTCACCTGTAGCCAATGAGGATGCAAAGATTTCTGTCAAGGCCCCAGCAATTTCTTCTCTTGCCTCCCTCAGTATTCTGGGGTAGATCCCATCAGGCCTGGGGACTTATCTACCTTAATGCTTTGCAAGACACCCAACACTACCTCCTTATTGATAATGAGATTTCTGAGACTATCTGCACTCCCTTCCCTAGGCTCATCATCCACCAAGTCCTTCTCTTTGGTGAATACTGATGCAAAGTACTCATTTAGCACCTCGCCCATTTCCTCTGGCTCCACACATACATTCCCATCTCTGTCCTTGAGTGGGCCAACCCTTTCCCTGGTTACCCTCTTGCTCTTTATATATGTATAAAAAGCCTTGGGAGTTTCCTTAATCCTGTTTGCCAATGACTTTTCATGATCCCTTTTAGCCCTCCTAACTCCTTGCTTAAGTTCCTTCCTACTGTCTTTATATTCCTCAAGTGCTTCATCTGTTCCTAGACTTCCAGCCCTTACAAATACTTCCTTTTTCTTTTTGACGAGGCTCACAATATCCCGTGTTATCCAAGCTTCCCGAAACTTGCCAAACTTGTCTTTCTTCCTCACAGGAACATGCTGGTCCTGGATTCTAATCAACTGACATTTGAAAGACTCCCACATGTCAGATGTTGATTTACCCTCAAACAACCGCCCCCAATCTAAATTCTTCAGTTCCTGCCTAATATTGTTATAATTAGCCTTCCCCCAATTTAGCACCTTCACCCGAGGACTACTCTTATCCTTATCCACAAGTACCTTAAAACTTATGGAATTATGGTCACTGTTCCTGAAATGCTCCCCCACTGAAACTTCGACCACCTGGCCAGGCTCATTCCCCAATACCAGGTCCAGAATGGCCCCATCCCTAGTTGGACTATCTACATACTGTTTCAAGAAGCCCTCCGGGATGCTGCTCACAAATTCTGCCCCATCCAAGCCCCTAGCACTAAGCGAGTCCCAGTCAATATCGGGGAAGTTAAAATCACCCACCACCACAACCCTGTTACCTTTACACCTTTCCAAAATCTGTCTACATATCTGCTCCTCTACCTCCCGCTGGCTGTTGGGAGGCCTGCAGTAAACCCCCAACATCGTGACTGCACCCTTCCTATTCCTGAGCTCCACCCATATTGCCTCGCTGCATGACCCCTCTGAGGTGTCCTCCTGCAGTACAGCTGTGATATTCTCCTTAACTAGTAATGCAACTCCCCCACCCCTTTTACATCCCCCTCTATCCCGCCTGAAGCTTCTAAAGCCTGGAACATTTAGTTGCCAATCCTGCCCTTCCCTCAACCAAGTCTCTGTTATCGCAACAACATCATAGTTCCAAGTACTAATCCAAGCTCTCAGTTCATCTGCCTTACCTGTTATACTTCTCGCATTGAAACAAATGCATTTCAGACCACCAGTCCCGCTGTGCTCAGCAACATCTCCCTGCCTGCTCTTCCTCTTAGTCCTCCTGGCCTTAATTTACTATGTCCTCCTCATTTATTTCACTAGCTGTCCTGCTGCTCTGGTTCCCACCCCCTGCCACACTAGTTGAAACCCTCCCGAGTAAAGAATAATTATGAAACCATTGTTTATCCCTGCTCTTGGGAAACCGTTTAAGAAATGATAGTTTCAATAAAAGTTCATGTCATCAAAGGCACAAAGAAGTGTTATGGGTACTAAAGCAAAATACTGCAGATATTTGCAATCTGAAATATAAACAGAAAATGCTGGAAATACTCAGCAGTTCTGGCAGCATCTGTAGAGTGAGAAACAGTCAACATTTCAGGTTGCTGACCCTTCATGAGTAAGCAGTTTACCCTTCATGCTTCCCCAGGTAAATATGGAGTCAAAAACTATATTAAGCATAGTGTGGTGAATTTCATTGCCTTTCACAGCAATTTACTTGAGTTGAAATTTGATTTGCCTTCACTAGAAGAAACATTACAATCTTTTTTCTGTTCAGCACTGACAGAATCAAAACAAATGAAGCCACCAGTGGGAAGACACAATGTTCCACAGAAATTTCATCAATGAAAATACAACTGATTTGGATAAATTTTGAGATATTTACCCAGGTCCTGGAATATGGAAGAAAACAATTACGCATTACTTCCAAAGATGAAGAATTGGGACAGTTAGTTTATAGATTAATAAAAATAATTGATGCTGTAATCTACTGGCAAGGTAGGTTAAGTAGGTATCTTACTGCTAGTAATTTAGTGTGAAAAGTATTGGTGCAATAAGGTATTTGTTCTTTTGTTTAGGGTTTTGCATAGTGTAGTGGTTAAGATACAGATCATGAGTTCAAATCTCGCGATGGCAAGTAGTGAAATTGAATTCAGTGTGTCTTTCAGAGAATAGCAAGGGAGTTAACCCTAGTTTCCTGGCAAATATTTCACCCTCAATCAATTTTATTAAAATAAGGTTGTCTGGTCATGAGCACATTGCTGTTTGTGGGACCTTGCTGTGTGCAAAATTGGCTGCTGCGTTTCCTACATTACAACGTGACTGCACTTCAAAAGGATTTCATTGGCTTTGGGCCATCCTGAGGTCATGAAGGGTACTACACAAATGCAAGCCTTTTTTCACATCTTGAGTACAAATTAATAAAACGTCAATTTTAATAGCTTTTACTGACAAATAATTGAAGATAATTGGATGAAGTGTTCTCGATGGTTCATTTTGAAATGACACCCCTTAGTACGAGCTGTTTTCCAAGGATCAGTACCTGGCTTGCTCTGAACACTCTGGGCTGAATTTTACAGACCTCCAAAGTAGGGGTTTGTGGCGGGGGGGGGAGGCCTCCGGGAGAGGGCTGCCATGCACCTCAACCCCAGGAGGGCCTGGCCCCTATTGCTGATGGTGGTGGGGACCCCCCCCCTCCCCCCCCGTCGCTCAGCGATGGGAACCCTATTAACATTTAAATAAATTACAATGAATGAATTAGTCGTACCTACACCGTCGCCTTCCATCCCTCTGCGATCTTCCTGCTGCTGGCTGGCACCCCCACGCCTTCGGATCCCCGTTTGGGGAAATGGGGTGGAGCACTTGTGGGGAGAGGGGAGGAGGTAAGTTCCTCAGTGCAGGAGGTGGGGCGAAGGGGTTAAAGTAACATAGTTGCTGTCGGGGATGGCGGGAAGGGTTTTAGGTTAAAATTTATGCAATTTGCAGGGGCGGGGTGGGGGTGGGAAAGATCAGGTGGACAAGGTAAGTGTTTTGTGGGGGGGCAGCGGGCAAGTAATTAATTTAATTGTCATTGGGGGGTTGGAAAGGGGCAAAGTATTTAATTGTTTTTATTCCCGTTAGCGTTAAATATTTAAATTTAACGATAGGGCTCAAAACCCTTTAAAAATGGTGCCAGTGCCTGCACACATGCAGCTGATGCCTTTGCTGGGGATGGACAGCCCACCCCCTCCACGTGATTGTGAGGGGGTGTGACCCGCTCCGACTATTTAAATGAGCTGCTGCGCTTAGGATCGTGGTGGCTCCGCGACGTGCAGCCTGCCCTTGTTTTCGCCCACCACCGATTTCAGTGGCCGGAATATAAAATTCAGCCCTCTATCTGAGCTGGTGAATCAGGTTAGGGAATGAGCAAATTTAGCCTGTTTTCTCTCCCCTGATTGCTGAATGCTAAAGTGTGGCGAGTCGAAGAGACTTAGCAGTTGGCAGGAAAAAAGACAGAGGCGCAAGGGAAGAGCCAACTGTGTAACAGCCCCGACAATCAAATTTTTCTGCAGCACCTGTGAAAGAGCCTGTCACTCTAGAATTGGCCTTTATAGCCACTCCAGGCGCTGCTCCACACACCACTGACCACCTCCAGGCGCTTACCCATTGTCTCTCGAGATATGGAGGCCAAAGAAGGATTGTTTTCAGCAACTCTTGTTGGAACTGCATGTGTGTTGAACATCTGAAAGTTGAAATTTTACAACCACTATTTTTACAACATTTTTGAAAGCTTTGTGTTAATTCATGTATTCAGTATTGTAGCTGTCATTCAGTTGCTTCATTTAGCTCGCACTCTCAGGAATTTGACTTAAACATGTTAACTAATACACCAAGAACAGAAATTTAAACCCCTGATAAGAATAGGATATGTTCTGCTATGATGGAATCTATAGTTAAATGACGGGGATGCGGTGGCCTAGTGGTATTGGCACTGGACTAGTTAGTGACCCAGGGTATTGCTCTGGGGATGTAGAATTGAATCCCACCATGGCAGAAGGTGAAATTTGAATTTAATAAGTCTGGAATTAAAAGCTAGTCTAATGATGGCCATGAAACCATTGTCGATTGTTGTAAAAAACAATCTGGTTCAGTTATGCCCTTTAGGGAATGAAGTCTGCTGTTTTTCCCTGGTCTGGCCTACATGTGACTCCAGACCCACAGCAATGTGGTTGACTCTTAAATGTTTTCTGAAATGGCCGAGCAAGCCATTCAGTTGTATCTACCACTACAAAGTCAATAAGGTGTGAAACTGGAAGGACCACCTGGCATCGGCCTAGGCACCGGAAGCGACAACGGCAAACCAAGTCCTGTCGACCCTGCAAAGTCCTCCTTACTAACATCTGGGGGCTTGTGCCAAAGTTGGGAGAGCTGTCCCACAGACTAGTCAAGCAGCGGCCTGACGTAGTCATACTCACGGAATCATACCTTACAGACAATGTCTTAGACATCGCCATCACCATCCTTGGGTATGCCAAATCCCACCAGGATTTGCAACAATCTTCAGCCAGAAGTGCCGAGTGGATGATCCATCCTTCTGACCTCCTCCTGAAGTCCCCAGCATCACAGATGTCAGTCTTCAACCAATTCGATTCACTCTGCGTGATATCAAGAAACGACTTGAAGGCACTGGATACTGCAAAGGCTACGGGCCCTGACAACAATTTGGCAATAGTACTGAAGACCTGTGCTCCAGAACTTGCCACACGCCAAGCCAAGCTGTTCCAGTACAGCTACAACATTGGCATCTACCTGGCAATGTGGAAATTTGCCCAGGTATGTCCTGTACACAAAAAGCAGGATAAGTACAACCCCGCCAATTACTGCCCATCAGTCTACTCTCAAGTGATGGAAGGTGTTATTAACAGTGCTATCTATTGGCACTTGCACAACAATAACCTGCTCAGTGACTCTCAGCTCCTGACTTCAATACAGCCTTGGTTAAAACAAGGACAAAAGAGCTGAACTGAAGAGGTAAGGTGAGAGTGACTGCCCTTGACATCAAGGCAGCATTTGACCGAATATGGCATCAAGGAGCCCTAGCAAAACTGGAGTCAATGGGAATCGGGGAAACCCTCCGCTGGTTGGAGTCGCACCTAGCACAAAGATGGTTGTGGTTGTTGGAGGTCAATCATCTCAGCTCCAGGACATCACTGCAGGAGTTCCTCAGGTTAGTGTCCTCGGCCCAACCATCTTTAGCTCCTTTATCAGTAACCTTCCTTCAATCATAAGATCAGAAGTGAGGATGTTCACTGATGATTACACAATGTTCAGCACCATTTGCGACTTCTCAGATACTGTCCGTGTAGAAATGCAACAAGACCTGGACAATATCCAGGCTTGGGCTGATAAGTGGCAAGTAACATTTGTGCCACACAAGTGCCAGGCAATGACCATCTTCAACAAGAGAGAATCTAATCATCTCCCCTTGACATTCAATGGCATTATGATTGCTAAATCCCCCACTATCAACATCCTGGGGGTTACCATTGACCAGAAACTGAACTGGAGTAACCATATAAATACCGTGTCTACAAGAGCAGGTCAGAGGCTCGGAATCCTGTGGCGACTAACTCACCTCCTGACTCCCCAAAGCTTGTCCACCATATACAAGGCACAAGTCAGGAGTATGATGGAATACTCTCCACTTGCCTGGATGGGTGCAGCTCCAACAACACTCGAGAAGCTCGAAACCATCCAGGACAAAGCAGCTCGCTCGATTGGCACCCCATCTACAAACATTCATTCCCTCCACCACCAGTGCACAGTGGCAGCAGTGTGTGCCATCTACAAGATGCACTGCAGCAACGCACCATGGCTTCTTTGACAGCACCTTCCAAATGCGCGACCTCTGCCACCTAGAAGGACAAGGACAGCAGATGCCCGGGAACATCACCACCTGCAAGTTCCCCTCCAAGCCACACACTATCCTGACTTAGAACTAGACTACTGTTCCTTCACTGATTGCTGGGTCAATTCCTGGAACTCCCTAACAAAACTGTGGGAGTATCTACCCCACATGGACTGCAACGGTTCAAGAAGGCAGCTCATCAACACCACCTCAAGGGCAATTAGGGATGGGCAATAAATGCTGGCCTAGCCAGTGACCCCCACATCCCAATGAAAAACCCCCCTGAAAAGCTCACCTTACAGAAAATGGTTCTTAGATGAAGTAGTGACAATGGGAAGTATAATGAGAGAAATTAAAAATATTTAAGAGTAAAAGAGAATGTGTGAATAGCTGAAGCAAGTGGGTGGTCGATAGGTACAAAGCAGGACAGTCTCCAGTGGCTTAGGAACCCTGGTGAAGAAGGCACTACCATCTGTGGAAGTGCATCCCAGCAGGAGCCCCTACGAGTGTGTTCAAATGGAAAGGGTGAAGCATGAATGATTTTGAAAATCTGAAACCAGTTTTAAAAAAAAAAAGGATTTGTACTTATATTCTGTGAAAATAAATAATAACTACATAGTATGTTTACAGTCTGTATAACATTTCTGAAAGCAGATAACATTTTTGGGTTAGAAATTGCTCAAAGTTCCATTTTTTCGGAGCTGAGTGCTATGACAATTTTAAGAAATGATTGACAAAAGTAAAATCTTCCCTGCACTGTTTGCCAGGAAATAGTTAGCAGTAGATTCGATGAGCTACACACACAAATTTATAATCTGAATTTAATTTGATTGCTTCAAAGTGAATCTATTTGAGTTCTGTATGCCTGTGTTTTTATGTAGTTAATTTTAAGAGTTTATATTTCGCCAGTTTTCCAGGGCAAGGTGAACAAAGATATGTTTCAGACACTTTGTGGTTTTCTGTCATTGCCATGGATTCGCCAACACAGTACCGATGGAGTTTTCAAATCTGTTGGCTTCAATTCTGACCTAGTATCTCTCAGTGAGCATTTGTCAAGCAGTTTCTGTAAGTACAATAATGCAACTAAGGTTCATTCAAACGTACAAAATGTATATTTTCAAAGTGCACGAGGTATTTATATAAAATATATTGACTTGCATTTAATAAGGAGAACAAAGGGAAGAGGGAGGTAGAGAGGGAAAATTCTGCCCAATCAGACACGTACATACACGAGAGGAAATAGAATGTCCTGTAGAGTGCTTAATGGAAAATAGAAGTTGGTTAATTGGCTGAACTGAAATATGAGACAATGGGAAGTATAATGAGAGAAAGTAAAAATATTTAAGAGGCAAAAAGAATCTGTGAATAGCTGAAGCAACTAGGTGGTGGGTAAGGCACGTAGAGATGAAAATGGAAAACAGAACAGGGTCCTGTGGCTTAGGAACCCGGGTGGAGAAGAAACCAGGCCCATTCTAAGTATATTCCCTGTGTTGACACCTTGATTCATTCCACCACCACCCCTACTTCAGGCAGCCCTTTCTTTGGTACCTTCTTGTGCAATTATAGGAGATATAAAACCACAGCAGAAAAAAACGTCAAGCTGTATTTGTGGTGTAGATATCGTTCCAGGTGTAAATGGTATATATCTCCCTTTCAATATATAGTACTTAGGTGGTAAATTTACATTGTGCATATGAGCAATTTTCCATTTTGTGTACTTGTTTTGGTGTTACTCTTATGTTAAGAACGAATGAAACAAATATTAGGACCAAGTCAGTCTGAAAAGTAATTGCTGATTGATTGCCATGATTCTGTTTTAAACTTATCTAATTTTTAATGTTCTTACTGACCCTGACCTCTGAACCTGTTACATCCCACAGCACACCAGAACCAGGCAAAATGTGTGTACCTGCTTTCTTTGCTGCATGAAGAGGTGTGTCCTGATTGGAGAGCAGCAATACACAGATGGTCTTTGCAGAGCTCCAGTGATGTCACCCGTGCAGGTTCCGTGCAGGGATTCCCCATGCTACTGCATTATCTGGGTGTTAAATCACACTCCCTCATTGAGGAGGTCCTCTTGTATGTGCTTTTTTAAAATTTAAAATAAACGCAAAACAGATTTTAGTTTTTCCTGAGTGCTTGATAACTAGTTAATGATGAATTGTCCAAATGAATGCTTCATTTTAAATGTAACCTTTGCCAGATGGATTTCTATACTTTTCTATGATTAATGTTGTAAAATACGTTTGGGTAAAATTATAGGAGTATAGTATAATCAGTAATTTTCTTCCAAAACTATTTGCCGGAAAATATTTCATCATACATCAAAGGGTTATACCAACTACTTTTGAGCCCGTCTCTTATGAAAGTGAACAGTATCAGAGTTAGTGAACAGTCTTTGGGACTTGGAGGGAAGGGATACTAGTATACTAGAATTGTTCATGGGTATATTTGGTGGGTGGAAGGTGGTGGTGGGGTGAGAAGGCAAGGTGGACATTTGGGACTGACCAACATAGTCGTGGAGCGGGGACTGGGACAGTAACCGCCGGTGACATGAGTGGGCCTCAGAAAATTGAGGAAGGTGCTGTTAGGTGAGGTTACAGTTGACCAACTAAATAGATTTCCACTGCTTTGAAGGATGTGGGACGATATTCCACTGAATATTTGAGAATAGGTATTTATATATCAGCCTATTTACTACTGTAGACCACAAGTCAGTCTGGACATCAGAAAGAACCAATGACTTACTGAAACATTGTGGCATGATGGTTGTTTGTTTGCAAAAATAATTATTCAATTAGATATATTAATATTAATGCATCTCACAAATGACAAATAATCCACAACATTATGTCCTATTGGATACTGAAACCACTATGCTGCACCCTTTCAGCTTCTGTGTGGAACTGCATGAAGACTCCTATAGTTGGTACTGTTTTGGGATTTAACATTACCTGCCTTAACTTTATGTCCTTTGCTCCTCTGACACTGACCTATTGTTGGTCATGCTTTCAGCCACCATAACGCTGCTTCTGGAACTCAATTTCTAAATCTTTGCATTTTAATCTCCTTTACTTCTGAAAATGACTTTTTTGCCTGCTCTTCAGGATTCCTTCCTGTAATTCTATTTCAATGTTCTTCATTCTTTCTTGGTGTTCATTATGTTTTCTTGTTCAAATAGTGAAATGGTCTGACGTGTGCTTCTGACCTAAAAATTATTATATAAATGTAAGTTTTTTTGTTGCCCTTGTACCATCATTGGGCCTTTGTTGGAGAACATTCAGTACATCTGCAATACATCATTCATAATATTTAGTTACTTGATAATCTCATAACTTCTTTTTAAAACCTTTTAGAAACAAGCTCCAAGATGATTCCAATTTAGTAAATGAAGGATTAGCAAATAATGTTGGAAAGTTAGCCTGTGTGCTTTCAGGCAAATCTGAATTGTTGCTCCCCAAGAGTGACTTGATACTTACAAATGAAGATTGTGAACTGCTCTGTAGTAATATCACTGTAAGAAGAGAATGTACACCAGCTGGACCAGCAGTTGGACCTTCTATTTTTATTCCATTCCTTGTGCTAATTGGAAAGACAATGCCTGCTTCAGTAAAACTTGGTGAGTGTTACATCAGTTTAGGGAGAACTGCTTGCTGGAAGGGAGTAAGGGTCTCCACACTGAGCACAATTTCACACTCTGGCAAATGTGATTTTAAGTTCCATTTGTCACTATTTTTTTTATTTTATGTCTACTTTTATCAATACTACCGTGGTTACTGGTCCTTTGATTTTATTTCCTTCGTTGCTGAAATTGCAAAAGCATCATTCTCTTCCTCTGTACCTGCTCTTCCTCATCCTGTATCCTCACTGTGTTGAAATCAAAGACTTATTGCGATATCTCCTACTCTAATCAATTTTTTACGAGGCTCTCAAAACTGTAGAACCACCTACTTCCCTCAGTTTTCACTTCCTCCAACAAATGTATGTGATGTTAGCACCCAAGCTTGCCATCACATGTTCACCTCAGTTTCTCCATCTATTAAATACAAAAAGGTGCCTAGCGCTCCAGGTGTTGTACACTTCAAAGGGTGATGCTTTGTTAAAGATGCAAAATGATCAAAGCCAGTCATTTAAGATGGGTTCTTCTGATCTGCAACCAAAAATTTGTGAGCAGTTACAATTGTCCTCTGATCCCAGGATTTGCTTATTTAGACATTTCCCCACAGGAAATACATGAGTAGTAGCTATAGATGGTGTATTTTTGGTCATTCTGGCCCTTTTTAAAGGGTTATGAGGAAAGCAAATGGCTTATAATGTTGGATTTTTTTAAAAGCATGGAGTGTTCAGACAGGTTAGAAAAGGCAGATACGATAGACAGTTAAAGTGGAAATGAACTAGCTTTGATGTTTTCTCACAGACTGTAAATATCAATTTGTTAGCTGTATCAGCACTTGAAAAACACCTCATACCCATTATTGGTTATGAATGGAGAAATATAAGAAGGAAGCTGGACTTAGGCTGACAGAAAAGATTTTTGAAACAGGATGTCAAGGTTTTTAGAGAGAAAGCTGAGAGAGCTGTCTCAGAGATTTTAAGGTCAGAAAAACAGTTTGAAACCATCATGTTTAACTCAAGTAAGGCAGCCCACTGATTTGGGAAAGTGTCCTTCATTTTTGAATTATTATACAAAGGCAAGTTGTGCTTGTAAAAGGGTATCTGACTGTGGCTGTTGCTCTGCATATTCACTCAAGGTGAAATAAAGCAGCTTAACAATTCGTATCAAACCTAGTTTCACCAAGTACTTACTTGGTTCCCATTTGGAGAGATTGAAGTAGCGTACTTGTGAAAGGGATGAAAATCCAGTTCAGGTCACATGGGGTATTAGGTTTCAGGCCTGGCATATACTTTTGTGCAAGTAGATATAGGAAAGTGTGGGTCAATTTCTATGAAAGGTGCAGATCCCTTATGGGAGCAACTGATGCCACTGAACCCAAGAAGGTGTCTAGAACAGACCTGAATTTGCAACAGAGGGACAGGCTAGATTGGCAGATAAATAGTCTCTTTCAAAATCTGGCATGTTTGTCCCTTTATTCTGTACAAGTGCTGAATCCTCTTTGCTGTTTATTTGACTTCGTTGTAAAATGAAATTAATGTTTAATGTACAAATAACAAAGCTTATGGATCAGTTTCCCTCTACATTTTTCAGAGGACGCTCACAGCTAAAAGTAAAAATGAGAAACTTGGGCTACAACTTAATTAGTTATGAGGCTATGCCATACCTTAGGGCAGTAAAAAGGGTTAAAATAAGAATGTAAAAGTTAAGTTGTGTTTTGGTAGTACTATATTAATAATTTTAGTCATTTTTTCCACAGCTTTCATAAGCAACATTCCCAATCTGTGTAAACATGTGAATTTGGGGAAAACTGATTCGAACACTAAAACCATTTATAGTGCAATACTGAACCTCATGGAAGATCCAGATAAAGCTGTCAGAATTGCATTTGGTGGAAAAATACATCATTTGTTAGAGTCTCAAGAAGTTGAAGATGAGAGTTTACTTAAAGAGGTGAACAAAGTCAGATTTCGAAAGAAAAATATTGTGCAGTTAAATTGGGATTTTGTTATTTTGAAACAATAATTTGAAATGTATGCTGATTATGATTTGTTATGTTTTCTACTAATCAGTAGTGAGTTTTAGCAAATTAGTATTTATCAGAAACATTGTAGTATATGGATGTACATCTCCAGTCGAATAGAACAATGAATTGCTTTACTATGTTCATTTGTAACGTAAGTGGTGTGTTTAATCGCACCTGAATAGAGTCAGAGGCGATTTATGTGCCTGTGATGCTATTTAATATAGAATTATAAATTAATAAAATTATCCCATGTATTTTTTTTTAAATTTAATTTTAGCTGCTTGTATCTAAGCTGAAGGAGGCATATGCAAATGCTAAGATTTCAAGAAATAACGAGCTAAAAGATACACTAATCATTACAACCAGAGAAATTGGAAGGTAAGTAATACATCATAGAACTTTCATGTAATGTTTCACTTATCTCCAGAAATGTGCTGCTGTAAATTTGGCAGGACAATTAAAGCTGTATATATTGAAACCAGAACTATATATAAAACATGTATTTAAAACCATATATTATGTATTGTGTGTGTCTGTGGATGTATATATTCCCCTATCCCTGTTTCAATATGTTTCCTTCTCATTATGTCTTCCATGACAGCAGAGAGAGTAGAGCAGCAGGTTGCTCCCAATTTTGACCCAGATTGGTTTTACACTGCTGTGGTGTTCTTCTTTCTGAGGAATAACTTAGCTTCTGGTCTACAAGTCTCCCTTCCAATCTGATCAAACTCAGCAACTTGCTGTGTGGAGGATTGTGAGCTCAAACATGATTCTACAATGCTGTGGCACAATGTTATTGCACTACAAACCTGTTATATTAGTGTCTGCTTTCGAGTAGATGGCAGGAGTCCGGGTGAGCCACAATGTTGCTAAAAGATGGAGAATCCAGCTCTTAAAGTTGCAGAAAAAAGCCAATAGTGCAAACAGGGTTCCTGTTGGTTCCTCCAGGCTGCCTCGAGCTTAAAGTGCAGTTAGCAGTCACTGACCAGTAGCTAGAGTGTAACTCCATCCTCGTTTGTTAAGATGCTTTTTACTCCTGTTGATATGCATAAACCTTCAGCAATAATTAAAGCATTTACATATGTCAGTACAATATCTATTTATATACTGTTCCTTTCCTTTTTAATGTTGTAAAACAGAGCCGCCAGAGGAGACCTGGTCCCATTGGCCCTTTTGCACCTGTGTCATTGTTTACTATCCAAATTCACATTTGTTGCTGGTGCTGCTTATACAGAAATCAGAGCACTAGCAGCAGCCAAAGGTATGAAACTGCAAGCCTTCTTCAGCCAGTACAAGAAGCCCATATGTCAGGTGAGATTGAGTGGATATAGCTGATATACCTACGCTATGTCGGCTGTATAGTATTTACTTTGTTCTCTGTATTGCGTTGTATCTATTAGCCATTCTTTGACAAGAACCCCACTGTAAATCAGTTGTTTTCAAACTTTCATGTGTGGGGGATCTCTGCAATTATTAAACCACTCTTTAGGACACATGCCATCCTTAATTCTGTAAGATAATGCCCATTAATCAAAGGAGGGAAGTGCAGTTGTTGCAGACAATGTATTTTATTAGCAACAGAAATAATGTGCCAGTAAATGAACACAAACAGAAAAATCCAGGTAGCTAATGATAATTGGATGGGAATTAGGGTCCCAGTTTAAAAACCTATGCTGTAAAACAAACTTCCAAGCTGAAGATAAGACAGGCTCACTGTAGCGTCTCTCACTCCAATTTTTCCAGACACAGTTAAGAGAAATGGAACTAAATTAATCAAGGAATCTTCCAAAAATAGTTCAAAAACGGAATTAAAAATAAACAATAAGGAAGACTTTCAGCTTTCTATTTCTATTTAGTTAGTCATGGTGTCATGATTCTTTATCAGCATTTCATTGTCAAGAATATTTCCTACATCCACAAGTAATTTGATGACATATTTATAGAGGTAGGTTGTGTCAATTTTAAACTGTAAAGCTTACAGTAACAGGCTCACAGAACGTAAATAATTATGTCTTTTAATTAAGGTTCACACCCACAACATTTAATTATAGGGTACTGCAATCTTAATAGTAAAGATTGTTTAAAGAAACTTTACTACATTCCTCACTTCCGTGCCTGTTGGAAAATGCAGTAACCAATTTCTTGCACTTTTTACATCCATATCATGCTCTGGGTTGTTTCTGTAACAAAGATTCTTTTTATCTGGCCAGTTCATTAATCTGACTAGAGAGACTGGATAGATGCGGTGGGGGTGGGGTGTCACCACTCCACTTAAACTCGAATATCAGTTGGATGTTAACCCGGTACTGTTAGACTGGAACACTCACCTGTGCTCACTTGGGCTGTCTGGAGTGGGCTCCAGACTGTTGACTGTGATATTCCTCATTGTAAAAAGTTTAAAAAGAAAACTCTCCCTGTAACTGTTTCTGCTTATCTCTCTAATTCATTGCCTTCAGTTCCGAAGAAGGGTCACTGACCCGAAACGTTAACTCTGCTTCTCTTTCCACAGATGCTGCCAGACCTGCTGAGTGAATCCAGCATTTCTTGTCTTCCTCTTTGCCTTGTTGATTGTTTTCCATTTGTTTTGTTCACTTTTCTTTTTACCTGCCTCAACGACTCTTTACTTCATGTGGTCTTTCTGTTTGACTTTTTTTCTATCTTACTGTCACACACTCTATGCCTATTGCTCTTGTTCCCCATTCCTACTCTTTCCTACAATATGTTCCTTCCTTTGTGGATGTGTTTTTGAAAAATTTATATAACACAGGCATTCATTTAGCTGACATTAGATTTTGTATGATGGAAGAAAGCACCAGAAAATATTTTTAAAAGATGTGAATGACATTGCGCTGATTTGTGGGAACAGATCACGAATTGCTGAGAATAAGATGTTACAGAAATTACTTAAAATAAGAATAGATCTTCCGTGGTATTGCTTACAAATTAATATATATAATAAACATAATGTGCTTCTTGCTTCCCGGAGGTAGATAAATAAATTTGTGCCTTTTGTGTATGGCCATTACATAAATAAATACTGCACTGTGATTACATAAATAAGTGTATTTGACTCACTGTTAGGTAAATATACATGTGTTTCCTCTGCTTCTGGCATTTGTTGTAGAATAGATGAACTAGGAACACATCGAAGTTACAGCATGATCCAACTAATCCATGTTTGCTTTTACCCTCCACTCAAGCAAAAAGTTCCAATCACATTTGCCACTCTGATCCCATCTCCCTAATACTGCTTTTCATTCATCCACCTATCCAGTATAATTTTGAATGTTGACATAATTTCTGTCTCAAATACTAACCCTGGAAATGAATTCCACAGCTTCTCTCCTCTGCTCTAAATCTCCTGCATTTAACCTTGTATTGATCCTTATGCTTGATCCCCTCAACCAGTGGAAATAGTCAGCTTCTATCTACCGTATGTCATCCTTTCATAATTTTAAACATTTTTGACATATTCTGTTGGATTTTAAGAAGTCCTCGTGTTGGGATCTGTGGCGGGGTGAGGGGGGCCTGAAGATGGCCCTGGATGAGGCCCGCCATGGACCTCAACGCCAGTAGGGCCTGGCCTGATCCTCCCGGCGGTGGTGAGGCACCATGGCAGCCTCCCCGCTGCTAGGCGACGGGACCAAAACTTTAATATTCAAATCAATTAAATTGATTAATTTAAATATACTTACGCCGCCTCTTGATGGCCCGCTGTGATCTTCAGGCCGGCAGCTGGCACTCGCATGCCTTCGGATCCCCGTCCAGGGAAATGAGGCGCAACACTGGTGAGGAGCGGGGAGGAGCTACATTTATCAGTGCGGGAGGAAGGGGGAACGGGCTCAAATTAGCGTCATGGGTGTAGGGGATGGTGGGAAGGGCTGTAGTTTAAACTTTGTTCAGTTTGGGGGAGGAAGGTCAGATGGTAAAAGTAAGTGTTTTGTTTGGGGGGGGGAATGGCAAATAATTAATTTAATTGTTATTGGGGGAGTGGGAGAGGGGCAAAATAAATGTATTAATTTAATTTTAGTCCATCTATCTTTAAATATTTAAATAAGCCGGTAGGGCTGACAGCCCTTTACAATGGTGTCAGCGCCTGCGCATAGGCAGCGGACGCCATTGTCGGGGATGGACAGTCCACCCCCTCCACGTGATCACAGTGGCTCTTTGGCGTGCGGGCCACCATTTTTGAAGCAGTGGCAAGCTTATAAAATCCAGCCCATAATGTATGTTGTTGTAATGAAAAATGACCTAAATGGTGAAGTATTTCTTTGTACTTGTACTTCCTCATATCAGACAACATCTTATGAATTTTGTTGTACTCTCTAAAGCCTTAATATCCTTCCTATAGTGTGTGGTCTCCAACATGAGAAATTATAATGAGCAGTAAATTTAAGTAAGTACATGTAATATCTGTAAATCAGAAATAGATCATATAATTATACACAGTTATATAGTTATTGGATTTTAATGTGAGATACATTCAGCATCAATGTGTACCTTTCTAAGATGAGCTTGTGTCCCTGACGAAATACAGTATGACTTCCTGATTATTTAGATATATTTACTCAGGCCCAGGTGTCTGACATAGACATTTGTCACTGATATACTGGCTTACTGGAATATATTATGCTACCATGCAGTGAGCTTGATTTCAAAAAACTCGAGAATATGCACAGCTAAATTGTGGTTCAGGTTATACACTAACAAACATATGTATTTATTACTAAGTTGGTAAATGAACATTACTCAGTACAAACTCTGTCTTTTAAGTATTCATAAACTTTTTATTCTTTAATTGAAATATTAGTAATAAAGGCTCTTTTCTCAGAACAACAACCATGCACAACTAAAGAGATTAGGATAGCATAAAACAAAAAGAAAGGACTTACAAAAATGCAAAACGCAGCACAGATCCAGCCGAATGGGATCGAAACAGAGGCCAGCCAAGGGTCACAAAGCAGCTTTAAAGAGCTACTAAAAGAGATTATGAAAGGAAACTTGCAAGGGACATCAGAATCAATAAGCAGAAATTTTATAGTTACATAAAGGGAAAGCAGGTGGTCAAGAGCAATGTAGGCCCACTAAAAGCTGAAAATAGAGATATTGTCATTGATTATGGGGAAATAGCAGACATGTTGAACTTTGCCTCAGTATTTACAGTTGAAAAGGAGGATAACTTGCCGGAAGTCCCGAAAAAATTAATAGCTGATAGGGGACAGGGACTTAATACAATTAACGTAAGTAAAACATCAGTAACAAGGAAATTTATTTATTTATTTAGAGATACAGCACTGAAACAGGCCCTTTGGCCCACCGAGTCTGTGCTGACCAACAACCACCCATTTATGCTAATCCTACATTAATCCCATATTCCCTACCACATCCCCACCATTCTTCTACCACCTACCTGCACTCGGGGCAATTTACAATGGCCAATTTACCTATCAACCTGCAAGTCTTTGGTTGTGGGAGGAAACCGGAGCACCCGGCGGAAACCCACGCGGTCACAGGGAGAACTTGCAAACTCCGCACAGGCAGGACCCAGAACTGAACCTGGGTCGCTGGAGCTGTGAGGCTGCGGTGCTAACTACTGCGCTAATGGAACTAAAGAGTGAGAAATCCCCAGGACCTGACTGTTTACATCCGAGGGTGTTAAAGGAAGTAGGGGAGCACATTGTAGATGCCCTAACTATAGTTTATCATAGTTCCCGAGATTCAGGAGTGACCCCTCTGGATTGGAAAGTTGCACGTCACTCCACTTTTTAAAAAGGGTGAAAGGGGGAACCAAGGAAATTACAGACCAGTTAGCCTGACATCTGTGGTGGGCAAGTTGCTGGAGTCTATAATCAAGGACAGGGTGACTGAACACCTAGAAAAATTTCAGTTAATCAGGGACAGCCAGTGTGGATTCATGATGGGAAGGTCATGCCTGACAAATCTCATTGAATTTTTTGAAGAAGTGACTAAGGTAGTGGACAAGGGAATGTCTATGGATGTTATTTATATGGACTTCCAGAAGGAATTTGATAAAGTCCCACATAAGAGACTGTTAACTAAGGTAGAAGCCCATGGAGCTGAGGGCAAATTATTGACATGGTTAGGAAATTGGTTGAGTGGCAGGCGACAGAGAGTGGGGATAATGGGTAAGTACTCCGACTAGTGATGTGACTAGTGATGTCCCGCAGGGATTTGTGTTGGGGCCTCGATTATTCACATTATTCATTAACGACTTGGATGATGGCATAGTAAGTCATATATCCAAATTTGTTGATGATACAAAGTTAGGCGGCATTGTAGACAGTCTAGATGATAGCATAAAATTGCAAAGAGATATTGACAGACTAGGTGAGTGGGCAAAACTGTGGCAGATGGATTTCAATGTGGGCAAATGTGAGATTATCCATTTTGGACCAAAAAAGGATCGAGCAGGGTACTTTCTAAATGGGAAGAGGTTAAGTACAGTGGATGTCCAAAGAGACTTGGGGGTTCAGGTGCATAGATCATTAAAATGCCACGAGCAAATGCAGAAAATAATCAAAAAGGCTAATGGAATGCTAGCCTTTATATCTAGAGGATTGGAGTACAAAGACACAGAGGTTATGCTGCAGCTGTACAAAACCCTGGTTAGACCCCACTTGGAGTACTGTGAGCAGTTCTGGGCACCACACCTTAGGAAGAATATATTGACCTTGGAGGGAGTGCAACGTAGGTTTACAAGAATGATACCTGGACTACAGGGGTTAAGTTACAAGGGGAGATTACACAAATTAGGCCTGTTTTCGCTAGAATTTAGAAGGTTACGGGGTGATCTGGTCGAAGTCTTCAAAATATTAACAGGAAAAGACAGGCTAGATAAAGATAAACTATTTCCACTGGTTGGAGATTGTAAAACTAGGGGGCATAGTCTAAAGATTAGGACCAGACGGTTCAGGAGAGATGTTAGGAAGCACTTCTTCACGCAAAGGGTGGTAGAGGTTTGGAACTCTCCCACAAACAGCAGTTGAAGCTAGAACAGTTGTTAATTTTAAATCTGAGATTTTTGTTAAGCAAAGATATTAAGGGATATGGGCCAAGGTCAGGTATATGGAGTTAGACCGTGGATCAGCCATGATCTTATTGAATGGCGGGTCAGGCTCGAGGGGCTGAATGGCCTACTCCTGTTCCTATCTTTCTATGTTCCTATCCTACGATTAATCGTTTTAACACAGCAGATCACTTCTTACATTTTGAAATGCTGGCATGAAGCCTGACTATAGAGTCAGAGAGTTATACAGCACAGAAACAGGCCCTTCGGCCCACCATGTGCATGCCGGCCATCAAGGACCTATCTATTCTAATCCTCATCTAAATTCTACTTAAATGTCGTGACAGTCTCTGCCTCTACCACCCCTTCAGGCAGTATGTTCCAGATTCCAACCACCCTCTGGGTGAAAACATTTTTCCTCAAATCCCCTCTAAACCTCCTGCCCCTCACCTTAAATCGATGCTCCCTGGTTGTTGACACCTCCGCTAAGGGAAAAGGTTTCTTCCTATCTATCCTATCTATGCCCCTCTTAATTTTGTATACCTCAATCAGGTCCCCCTTCAGCCTTCTCTGCTCCAAGGAAGACAACCCTAACCTATCCAGTCTCTCTTCATAGCTGAAGTGCTCCAGCCCAGGCAACATCCTGGTTAACCTCCTCTTCACCCTCTCCAGTGCAATCACATCCTTTCTATACTGTGGCAACCAGAACTGTACACAGTACTCCAGCTGTGGCCGAGCTAACGTTTTATACAGCTCCATCATAACCTCCCTGCTCTTATATTCTATGCCTCGGCTAATAAAGGCAAGTATCCCATCTGCTTTCCGAACCACCTGTGCTGTGTTATCTACCTGTGCTGCTGCCTTCAGTGATCTATGGACAAGTACACCAAGGTCCCTCTGACCCTCTACTTCCTAGGATCCTACCACCCATTGTATATTCCCTTGCCTTGTTAGTCCTCCGAAAATGCATCACCTCACACTTCTCAGGATTAAATTCCATTTGCCACCGCTCCGCCCATCTTACCAGCCCATCTATATCGTCCTGTAATCTAATGCTTTCCTCCTCACTATTTACGACACCACCAATTTTCGTGTCATCTGCGAACTTAGTGATCATACCCCCTATGTTCATGTCTAAATCATGAATGTACACTACAAACAGCAAGGGTCCCAGCACCGATCCCTGTGGTACACCACTGGTCACAGGCTTCCACTCACAAAAACAACCCTCAACCAGCACCCTCTGCTTCCTGCCACGAAGCCAATTTTGGATCCAATTTGCCAAATTGCCCTGGAGCCCATGGGCTGTTACCTTCTTAACCAATTTCCCATGCGAGACCTTATCAAAAGCCTTACTGAAGTCCATGTAGACTACATCAACTGCTTTACCTTCATCTACACATCTAATCACCTCCTCGAAAAATTCAATCAAGTTTGTGAGACATGATCTCCCCCTGACAAAGCCATGCTGACTATCCTGCCTCTCCTAGTGGAGATTAATCCTGTCCCCCAGAAACTTTTCCAGTAGTTTCCCTACCACTGATGTTAGACTCGCTGACCTGTAATTACCTGGTTTATCCCTACTACCCTTCTTGAATAATGGTACCACATTCGCTGTCCTCAGTCCTCTGGCACCGATTTGAAAATTTGTGTCAGAGCCCCTGCTATCTACTCCCTTGCCTCACATAACAGCCTGGGATATATCTCATCTGGGTCTGGGGATTTATCCATTTTTAAGACCACTAAAACCACTAATGCCACCTCCTTTTCAGTGCTAATTTGTTCGAGTATATCACAATTCCCCTCCCTGATCCCGACACCTACATTGTCCTTCTCCATAATGAACACAGATGAAAAGTAATCATTTAAAACCTCACCTACATCCTCCGGCTCCAAACACATATTGCCACTTTGGTTCCTAATGGGTCCTACTCTTTCCCTGGTTATCCTTTTGCCCTTAATATTCTTATAAAACGCCGCGGGAGTTCCTTTATCTTGCCGCCAGTGTTTTCTCATGCCCCCACTTGGTTCTCCTAATTACTTTTTTAAGTGCCCCCCTACACTTTCTATACCCCTCTAGTGCCTCCACTGTTTTCAGCGCTCTGAATCTGCCATAAGCCTCCTTTTTTTCCCCTTATCCAATCCCCTATCCTTTGACATTTAGGGTTCCCTGGACTTGTTGGCCCTACCCTTCACCTTTATGGGAACATGTTGGCCCTGAACTCTCAGTATTTTCTATTTGAATGTCTCCCACTGGTCTGATGTAGATTTTCTTAGAAGTAGCTGCTCCACTTTGGCCAGATCTGTTTTATCATTTTGAAATCGGCCTTCCCCCAATTCAGTACCTTTATTACTAGTTTCGTACTTCTGATGGCTTCTAACGAACAGACACTCTAGTTGTAATTCAGCCAGGAAATATCCTGAATTCCTCTGAAAAATCTGGAATAAAGGACATTAAACCTATGAGTTGGTCGGATGAATGGAAAGACAAATTATTATCTAAATGAGAGAAACTTCAGAGTGCTTTGGTGCAGAGGGATTTGGGTGTCCTCGTGCATGAATCGCAGAAAACTTGTTTGCAGGTACAGCAGGTGATCAGGAAGGCAAATGGAATTTTGGTATTTATTGCTAAAGGAATAGAGTATAAAAGTAGGGAAGTGTTGCTGCAACTGTACAAGGCATTAGACCGTACCTGGAGGATTGCGTACAGTTTTGGTCCCCTTACTTGAGAAAGGATGTAGTTGCATTGGAGGCAGTTCAGAGGAGGGAGGTTCACTAGATTGATTCCAGAGATGGGGGGCTTGTCTTATCAAGAGATATTGAGCAGTTTAGGCCTTTACTCTCTGGAGTTTAGAAGAATGAGAGGAGGTCTAATTGAGGTATATAAGATGATTAAGGGGATTGACAAAGTAGACATAGAGAGGATGTTTCCTCTTGTGGGGCAATCTAGAACGAGAGATCATAGTTTTAGGATAAGGGGTAGCAGATTTAAAACGGAGATGAGGAGAAATTACTTCACTCAAAGGGTCGTGAATCTGTGCAATTCACTACCCCAGAGTGCGGTGCATGCCGTGACATTGGGTAAATTTAAGGAGACGATAGACATATTTTTAATCTGAAATGGGTTGAAGGATTATGGAGAACGGGCAGGAAAGTGGAGTTGAGGCCGAGATGAGATCAGCCATGATCGTATTGAATGGCGGAGCAGGCTCGAGGGGCTGAATTGCCTACTCCTGCTCCTAGTTCTTATGTTCTGAACTCAGAGCTGCCAATCAAAACAGAGATTTTCCAAGGCACCTCATTATAAATGCTTGTTCACAAGGATAGTGTAAATCACTTCGAATGTTTGCCCCATCTACTTTGAATGGTGTTTGATTGTAGGAAAGTAATTCTTTCTTTATTCATTCAAGGGATGAGGGTGTCGCTGGCTAGGCCAGCATTTATTGCCCATCCCTAATTGCCCTTGAGAAGGGGGTGGTGAGCTGCCTTTTGACGCTGCAGTCCACCTGCAGTAGGTACACTCATAGTGCTGTGAGGAAGGGAGTTCCAGGATTTTGATCCAGTGACAGTGAAGGATAGTTCCAAGTCAGGATGGTGTGTGGCTTGGAGGGGAACTTGCAGGTGGTGGTGTTCCCATGCATTCGCTGTCCTTGCCCTTCTAGGTGGTAGAGGTCGCGGGTTTGGAGGGTGCTATCTAAGGAGCCTTGGTGCGTTGCCGCAGTGCATCTTGTAGACGGTACACACTGCTGCCACTGTGCGTCAGTGGTGGGGGGGAGTGAATGTTTGTAGATGGGGTGCCAATCAAGCGGGCTGCTTTGTCCTGGATGGTGTCGAGCTTCTTGAGTGTTGTTGGAGCTGCACCCATTCAGACAAGTGGAGAGTATTCCATCGCACTCCTGACTTGTGCCTTGTAGATGGTGGACAGGCATTGGGAAGTCAGGAGGTGAGTTACTTGCCACAGGATTCCTAACCTCTGACCTGCTCTTGTAGCCATGGTATTTATATGGCTACTCCAGTTCAGTTTCTGGTCAACTGTAAACTCCAGAATGTTGATAATTGGGGATTCAGCGAAGCTCATGCCATTGAATGTCAAGGGGAGATGGTTAGATTTTCTCTTGTTGAAGATGGTCATTGCCTGGCACTTGTGTGGCGTGAATGTTACTTGTTGCTTCTCAGCCCAAGCCTTGATATTGTCCAGGTCTTGCTGCATTTCTACACAGACTACTTCAGTGCCTGACGAGTTGCGAATGGTGCTGAACATTCTGCAATCATCAGTGAACATCCCCACTTCTGACCTTATGATTGAAGGCAGGTCATTGGTGAAGCTGCTGAAGATGGTTGGGCCGAGGACACTACCCTGAGGAACTCCTGTAGAGATGTCTTGGAGCTGAGATGATTGACCTCCAACAACTACAATAATTTTCCTTTGTGCTAGGTATGACTCCAATTAGCAGAAAGTTTAGGCCCTGATTCCCATTGACTCCAGTTTTGCTAGGCTCCTTCATGCCATACTCGGTCAAATGCTGCCTTGATGTCAAGGGCAGTCACTCTCGCCTCACCTCTTGAATTCAGTTCTTTTGTCCATGTTTGAACCAAGGCTGTAATGAGGTCAGGAGTTGAGTGGCCCTGGCGGAACTGAGCGTCACTGAGCAGGTTATTGCAAAGCAAGTGCCGCTTGGTTGCACTGTTGACACCTTCCATCACTTTACTGATGATTGAGAGTAGACTGATGGGGCGGTAATTGGCCAGGTTTGACTTGTCCAGCTTTTTATGTACAGGACATACCTAGACAATTTTCCACATTGCTGGGAAGATGCCAGTGTTGTGGCTCTACTGGAACAGCTTGGCTAGGGGCGCGGCAAGTTCTGGAGCACAGGTCTTCAGTACTATTTCCGAAATATTGTCAGGGCCCATAGCCTTTGCAGTATCCAGTGCCTTCAGCCGTTTCTTGATATCACAGAGTGAATCAAATTGGCTGAAGTCTGGCATCTGTGATGCTGGGGACTTCAGGAGGAGGCCGAGATGGATCATCCACTCAGCACTTCTGGCTGAAGATTGTTGCAAATGCTTCAGCCTTATCTTCTGCACTGATATGCTAGGTTCCCCCATCATTGAGGATGGGGATATTTGTGGAGCCCCCTCCTCCAGTTAGTTGTTTAATTGTCCATTCATGGCTGGACGTGGCAGGACTGCAGAGCTTGGATCTGATCCGTTGGTTATGGGATCGCTTAGCTCTGTCTATTGCATGCTGCTTACGTTGTTTTGCACGCACTTAGTACTGGGATGTAGCTTCACCAGGTTGACACCTCATTTTGAGGTATGCCTGGTGCTGCTCCTGGCATGCTTTCCTGCGCTCTTCATTGAACCAGGGTTGGTCTTCTGGCTTGATGGTAGTGGTAGAGTGGGGGATATGCTGTGCCATATGTGTGCAGTTTTGGTCTCCTTATCTGAGGAAGGATGTTCTTGCTATAGAGGGAGTGCAGTGAAGGTTTACCAGACTGATTCCTGGGATGGCGGGACTGACGTATGAGGAGAGATTGAGTCAGTTGGGATTATATTCGCTGGAGTTCAGAAGAGTGAGGGGGGATCTCATAGAAACCTATAAAATTCTAACAGGACTTGACAGGGTAGATGCAGGAAGGATGTTCCCGATGGTGGGGGAGTCCAGAGTCAGGGGTCATAGTCTAAGGATACGGGGTAAACCTTTCAGGACTGAGATGGGGAGAAATTTCTTCACCCTGAGAGTGGTGAGCCTGTGTAATTCGCTATCACAGAAAGCATTTGAGGCCAAAACATTGTATGTTTTCAAGAATGAGTTAGATATAGCTCTTGGGGTGAAAGGGATCAAAGGATATGTGGATCATTGGGATACCTTCTGGGGAAGGTGGGACCTGTACAAGAAGGACGGGTTGCATCTGAACTGGAGGGGCACCAATATCCTGGGCGGGAGGTTTGCTAGAGCTCTTCGAGAGGGTTTAAACTAGTTTGGCAGGGGGATGGGAACCGGAGCTACGGATCAGTGGATGGGGTAGCTGTTGAACAGGCAGATACCGAGTGCAGAAAGTCTGTGAGGAAAGTTAGACAATTGACACGACAAAGTTGCAGCCAGTATGATGGGTTGAAGTGTGTCTATTTTAATGCAAGAAGTGTCAGGAACAAGGGTGATGAACTTAGAGCATGGATCAGCACTACGATGTTGTGGCCATTACGGAGACGTGGATATCACAGGGGCAGGAATGGATGTTGGATGTTCTGGGGTTTAGATGTTTCAAAAGGAATAGGGAGGGAGGTAAAAGAGGTGGGGGAGTGGCATTGCTAATCAGGGATAGTATCACAGCTGCAGAAAGGGAGGTCGTCGAGGAGGGTTTGTCTACTGAGTCATTATGGGTGGAAGTCAGAAACAGGAAAGGAGTAGTCACTTTGTTGGGAGTTTTCTATAGACTCCCCAATAGCAACAGAGACACGGAGGAACAGATTGGGAGGCAGATTTTGGAAAGGTGCAGAAGTAACAGCGTTGTTGTCATGGGTGACTTCAACTTCCCTAATATTAGATCAAAGAACAAAGAAAATTACAGCACAGGAACAGGCCCTTCGGCCCTCCTAGCCAACGCCGATCCAGATCCTCTATCTAAACATGTCGTCTATTTTCTAAGGGTCTGTATCTCTTTGCTTCCTGCCCATTCATGTATCTGTCTAGATACATCTTAAAAGACGCTATCGTGCCCGCGTCTACCACCTCCGCTGGCAACGCGTTCCAGGCACCCACCACCCTCTGCGTAAAGAACTTTCCACGCATATCCCCCCTAAAGTTTTCCCCTCTCACTTTGAACTCGTGACCCCTAGTAATTGAATCCCCCACTCTGGGGAAAAAGCTTCTTGCTATCCACCCTGTCTATACCTCTCATGATTTTGTACACCTCAATCAGGTCCCCCCTCAACCTCCGTCTTTCTAATGAAAATAATCCTAATCTACTCAACCTCTCTTCATAGCTAGCGCCCTCCATACCAGGCAACATCCTGGTGAACCTCCTCTGCACCCTCTCCAAAGCATCCACATCCTTTTGGTAATATTGGTAAATATTGATTGGAACCTCCTTAGTGCAAATAGTTTGGATGGAGCAGTTTTTGTCAGGTGTGTCCAGGAAGGTTTCCTGACTCAATATGTAGATAGGCCGACTAGAGGGGAGGCTATATTGGATTTGGTGCTTGGCAACGAACCAAGCCAGGTGGCAGATCTCTCGGTGGGACAGCATTTCGGTGATAGTGATCACAACTCCCTGACCTTTACTACAGTCATGGAGAGGGATAGGAGCAGACGGGATGGGAAAATATTTAATTGGGGGAGGGGGAATTACAATGCTATTAGGCAGGAACTGGGGAGCATAAACTGGGAACAGATGTTCTCAGGGAAATGCACAACAGAAATGTGGAGGTTGTTTAGGGAGCACTTGCTGCGACTGCTGGATAGGTTTGTCCTGATGAGGCAAGGAAGGGATGGTAGGGTGAAGGAACCTTGGATGACAAGAGATGTGGAACAGCTAGTCAAGAGGAAGAAGGAAGCTTACTTAAGGTTGAGGAAGCAAGGATCAGACAAGGCTCTAGAGGGTTACAAGGTAGCCAGGAAGGAACTGAAGAATGGACTTAGGAGAGCTAGAAGGGGACATGAAAAAGTCTTGGCGGGTAGGATTAAGGAAAATCCCAAGGTGTTCTACACTTGTGTGAGGAACAAGAGGATGGCCAGAGTGAGGGTAGGGCCGATCAGGGATAGTGGAGGGAACTTGTGCCTGGAGTCGGAGGAGGTAGGGGAGGTCCTAAATGAATACTTTGCTTCAGTATTCACTAGTGAGAGGGACCTGGTCGTTTGTGAGGACAGCGTGGAACAGGCTGATCTGCTCGAACAGGTTGAAGTTAAGAGGGAGGATGTGCTGGAAATTTTGAATGATATGAGGACAGATAAGTCCCTGGGGCCAGACGGGATATACCCAAGGATATTACGGGAAGCGAGGGAAGAGATTGCTGCGCCTTTGGCGATGATCTTTGCGTCCTCACTGTCCACTGGAGTAGTACCAGATGATTGGAGGGTGGCAAATGTTGTTCCCTTGTTCAAGAAAGGGAATAGGGATAACCCTGGGAATTATAGACCAGTCAGTCTTACGTCGGTAGTGGGCAAATTATTGGAGAGGATTCTGAGAGACAGGATTTATGATTATTTGGAAAAGCATGGTTTGATTAGAGACAGTCAGCATGGCTTTGTGAGGGGCAGGTCATGCCTCACAAGCCTTATTGAATTCTTTGAGGATGTGACAAAATACATTGATGAAGGAAGAGCAGTGGATGTAGTGTATATGGATTTTAGCAAGGCGTTTGATAAGGTTTCCCATGGTAGGCTCATTCAGAAAGTGAGGAGGCATGGGATACAGGGGAAGTTGGCTGTCTGGATACAAAATTGGCTGGCCCATAGAGGACAGAGGGTGGTAGTAGATGGAAAGTATTCAGCATGGAGCTCGGTGACCAGTGGTGTTCCGCAGGGATCTGTTCTTGGACCTCTGCTCTTTGTGATTTTTCTAAATGACTTGGATGAGGAAGTGGAAGGCTGGGTTAGCAAGTTTGCCGATGACATGAAGGTTGCTGGAGTTGTGGATAGTGTGGAAGGCTGTTGTAGGTTGCAACGGGACATTGACAGGATGCAGAGCTGGGCTGAGAAGTGGCAGATGGAGTTCAAGCTGGAAAAGTGTGAAGTGATTCATTTTGGAAGGTCGAATTTGAATGCAGAATACAGGCTTAAAGACAGGATTCTTGGTAGTGTGGAGGAACAGAGGAATCTTGGGGTCCATGTCCATAGAGCGCTCAAAGTTGCCACCCAAGTTGATAGGGTTGTTAAGAAGGCGTATGGTGTGTTGGCTTTCATTAACAGGGGGATTGAGTTTAAGAGCCGCGAGGTTATGCTGCAGCTCTATAAGGCCCTGGTTCGACCACACTTGGAATATTGTGTTCAGTTCTGGTCACCTCATTATAGAAAGGATGTAGAAGCTTTAGAGAGGGTGCAGAGGAGATTTACCAGGATGCTGCATGGAGTGGAGGGCATGTCTTACGAAGAAAGATTGAGGGAGCTAGGGCTTTTCTCATTGGAGCGAAGAAGGATGAGAGGTGACTTGATAGAGGGGTACAAGATGGTGAGAGGCATAGATAGAGTGGATAGCCAGAGACTTTTTCCCAGGCCGGAAAGGGCTATCACCAGGGGGCATAATTTTAAGGTGATTGGAGGAAGGTTTCGGGGAGATGTCAGAGGTAGGTTCTTTACACACAGAGTGGTGGGTGCGTGGAATGCGCTGCCAGCGGTGGTAGTAGAAGCAGATACGTTAGGGACATTTAAGCGACTCTTGGATAGGTACATGGATGATAGCAGAATGAAGGGTAGGTAGTTAGTTTGATCTTAGAGTAGGTTAAAGGTTCGGCACAACATCGTGGGCCGAAGGGCCTGTACTGTGCTGTACTGTTTTATGTTCTCTGATATAGGGGGAAAGCGGGAACAGGTTACTGAGTTGGATGATCAGCCATAATCATAATGAATGGCGGAGCAGGCATGAAGGGCCGAATGGCCTACTCCTGCTCCTATTTTCTCTGTTTCTATGAGGTTACAGATTGTGGTTGAGTACAATTCTGCTGCTGCTGATGGCCCATCGTACCTCATGGATGCCCAGTTTTGCATTGCTAGATCTGTTCGAAATCTATCCCATTTGGCACGGTGGTAGTGCCACACAACACGATGGAGGATATCCTCAATGTGAACAAAGAACAGCACAGCACAGGAACAGGCCATTCGGCCCTCCAAGCCTGCGCTGATCTTGATGCCTGCCGAAACTAACACCTTCTGCACTTCCGGGGCCCATATCCCTCTATTCCCTTCCTATTCATATATTTGTCAAGATGTCTCTTAAAAGTCGCTATTGTATCTGCTTCCACCACCTTCCCTGGCAGCAAGTTCCAGGCACTCACCACTCTCTGTGTCAAAAAACTTGCCTCTCACATCCCCTCTAAACTTTGCCCCTCGCACCTTAAACCTATGTCCCCTAGCAACTGACTCTTCCACCCTGGGAAAAAGCTTCTGACTATCCACTCTGTCCATGCCGCTCATAACTTTGTAAACCTCTATCGTTCCAGTGAAAACAATCCGAGTTTTTCCAACCTCTCCTCATAGCTAATGCCCTCCAGACCAGGCAACATCCTGGTAAACCTTCTCTGTGCCCTATCCAAAGCCTCCACATCCTTCTGGTAGTGTGGTGACCAGAATTGCTCACAATATTCTAAGTGTGGCCTAACTAAGGTTCTGTACAGCTGCAACATGACTTGCCAATTTTTATACTCTATGCCCTGACCAATGAAGGCAAGCATGCCAAATGCCTTCTTGACTACCTTATCCACCTGCGTTGCCACTTTCAGTGACCTGTGGACCTGTATGCCCAGATCTCTCTGCCTGTCAATACTCCTAAGGGTTCTGCCATTTACTGTATACCTCCCACCTGCATTATACCTTCCAAAATGCATTACCTCACATTTGTCCGGATTAAACTCCATCTGTCATTTCTCCGCCCACTGTGCAGTGGTCACTCCTTCCAATACTGTCATGGACAGATGCATCTGTGGCAGGCAGTTTGGTGAGGATGAGGTCAACTATGTTTTTCCCTCTTGTTGATTCTGTCACCACCTGCCGCATACCCAGTCTCGCAGCTATGTCCTTTAGGACTCGGCCAGTTCGGTCAGTGGTGGTGCTACCGAGCCATTCTTGGTGATGGACCTTGAAGTCCCCCAAACAGTGTACATTCGGTGCCCTTGCCACCCTCAGTGCTTCCTCCAAGTGGTGTTCACCATGAAGGAGTACTGATTAATCAGCTGAGGGGTGGCGGTAGGTGGTAATCAGCAGGCGGTTTCCTTGCCCATGTTTTACCTGATGCTATGAGAATTCACGGGATCCGGAGTCAATGTTGAGGATTCCCAGGGCAACTCCCTCCTGACAGCATACCACTGTGCCGCCGCCTCTGCTGGATCTGTCCTGCCAGTGGGACAGGACGTACCCGGGGATGGTGATTGTTGTGTCTGGGACATTGTTTGTCAGGTATGATTCAGTGAGTATGACTGTCAGGCTGTTGCTTGACTAGTCTGTGGGACAGCTCTCCCAACTTTGGCACAAGCCCCCAGATGTTTGTCAGGAGAACTTTGCAGGGTCGACAGGGCTGGGTTTGCCGTTGTCGCTTCCGGTGCCTAGGTTGATGCCCGGTGGTCTGTCCAGTTTCATTCTTTATTGACTTAGTAGCTGTTAGATACAACTGAGTGGCTTGCTCGGCCATTTCAGAGGGCATTTAAGAGTCAACCACGTTGCTGTGGGTCTCGTGTCACGTGGGCCAGACCAGGTAAGGACAGCAGATTTCCTTCCCTGAAGGACATTAGTGAACCAGATGGGTTTTTACAACAATTGACAATGGATTCATGGCCATTATTAGACCAGGTTTTAATTCCAGATTTTTTTATTTTTTATTCATGCATGGGATGTGGGCGTCGCTGGCTAGGCCAACATTTATTGCCCATCCCTAATTGCCCTTGAGAAAGTGGTGGTGAGCTGCCTTCTTGAACCGCTGCAGTCCATATGGGGTAGGTACACCCACAGTGCTGTTAGGAAGGGAGTTCCGGATTTTGACCCAGCGACAGTGAAGGAACGCAATATAGTTCCAAGTCAGGATGGTGTGTGACTTGGAGGGGAACTTGCATTTGCTGCCCTTGTCCTTCTTGTTAAATCCAGCCAGTTTTTCAGGTGATTACTGGACAGAATGACATTAATGTCTCTGAACTCAACAGCCATTATCATATTAACTTCCACCTACTGTTCAGCAACTTTGAAATACATAGACATATAAATGCCTTTGGTATTCTGGACTGTAATATGAATTCCTTGTATCTTGCCGTGACTAAGTTAACTCTTGAGTGCTGTGATCAGCAAGAAAGAATTTATTAAAAAAAAAACTATTGTCGACAAAAATGCTTCATGTTTGTCATACATGTCTTAATATATTATAAAATCATATGTAATATTGTGAATTTACTTGATTATTCATGTTTTAACTTGTGTAAATGATTACATATTGCAAACATCAAAATACTAATAAGTTCTAACTTGATTTTAAGATGTAACTATATTGTGAATATAAATATATTTTTTACAATTTAGTATATAAATAGGCAAAGAGGAATAAAGGTTATGTATTTGAAAAAAGGCCAAGTTTGCCTCAAATCGGGTGGGGAAGGAAAATAACAAAGATTTTGTGAAGTTAGGTGCAAAAGCAAATTTTTTATAATTGATTGTTTAGATATGACTGGTCCATGGTGCTTGTACCTCAAGTATTTAATTGGCGATTGGGACGTCCTGGAACTGTGAAAGGCATTATATAAATGCAAGTTCTTTTTTTTCTGTTCTATGCAGTCATTCATTTGTACAATTCTAATTCTTGCAGCCACTAAACTTTTAATATTATAAATAAATATAATTTAGATATAGACACTTAGACCATTGCATTCCTGGCATACTGAAACTAGGAAAAATAAAGGAATGATTATTTTAAGTTTTAAAAATACTGTAAAATTTGGCCACATGATGTATGAATTTTTATCGCCTGAAAGGTATAAAGTATGCACTGATATGGGCAAGCATATGCCGAGTGGTGAATTTTACACTGTTGTGGCCAGTGTATCGGATTTACGTTGTTTACATGCTGAAATGGTTTTGAGAGCCCGACCATGCTATCTTTTGCAAGCTTATTTGTGGATTAATCTGCTCTTACTAATCATATATTGCTGTTTATTTTGCAGTTTCTAGTGGAGTCATTACATACAAGACAGCTGGCAGCCAGTAGTAGTATTGAGGGTCAGAGTAAAGAACTATGTCAACGTGAGGCGGATCATCAACGGCAGATTACACTTGGCATCTTATCTGAAGTAGCTCACGTGTTTGATTTTCCAGATTTGAATCGCTTCCTCACTGTATGTAAATATTGTTATGTTTCTTTAATTGATAGTTCTTTTGTAATGGGGCAAACGGAAAGAACATTTAATGTGATAAGAATTAATTGTATTTAAGCAAAATATTAAGGAATCCGTAATTTAATCCGTCGCTTCAGAATTTGAGACTAGAATGTTTGTTTCACATGCCTTTTTCAGAGTTGAGCTTGTGTTGAGATTTTCTTTGTTACTGATGCATAAACTGCAGTTTTTCCTCCCTCCTGAAGATGGAGCCTTTGTACAGTTCCACACTGGTGTGAGGCTGTACAATGAGAGTAGGCAGGCTATCTGATGATGGAGAGTGTCACTTAACATTCATACTTGAAGGCAGTAATCATTGGATAGTGATTATGAATGGGAACACTGGCCGATTTGCACCTCCACCCCACCCCCAGCCCCCACCTTCACAAAGATTGGGATAATGAGGCCAGTTGTCACTCTGGCTGAGATTAGCTAACTCGTATGGATTCTGTATTGATTGAGGAGGCCACAAACTGAGGTGATGAGTGTAAAAACATTTTGGAAAGGATAACCTAAATTGAACCATTTAAGAGTTGTTTGTAAATGCATAATTTTGACCCAATTCAAACTACTCTGAGTGGATGGAAGCTTCCCTTTCCCCACTTCAGTTCATCTGTTTCTCTGAAATGGTCGAATACGGAGGTGTCTGGACGTTTCAGGGAAATTAGGATTATTTTAACAATGAGTTGAGAAATGGTATGATACCAAACCTCAATTCCTGAAGCTTGCCCCTGGACACCATAGTTCTCCCTTAAGTTAGCACTTATACTGACTAAAAGACATTTTTCAATCTATAGCACTGTATGATGTAAGTTGCATTTTGTTTTCCAGCGTACTTTGCAATCTCTGTTACCATATCTGGCCGCAAAGGCTAGTGCTACTTCTTCATTACTGATTCGGATTATAGCAAAGCAGTTGAATGTCAATCGCCGAGAGATCCTGATCAACAACTTTAAATACATTTTTTCCCATCTGGTTTGCTCCTGTTCAAAGGATGATCTTGAGCGTGGTCTCCATTATCTACAGGTAAAACAAGTATGTTTGTATTTAGTAACAAGGGCTTTAAGTATGGCACTGCTGGCTAAAAATCATTTGTTCAAACCAACTAATGAAGAAAGGTAAAGAAATAGGGTGTTATGACTTCAGTGAGACCGTTAACATTCAAATACGAGGTGTGAACCCCCAGATCAATTTAAAGAATTGCACAACAAGATTTCACATTTTAAGACTTAGTATAATAACTAAACTAAACAAACTTCCCAGCAACTAAATAGTACTTTGTAAGTAGCTGATACCCCAAATTACAAAGAAAGATATTGTCTTATTAAAACACTTGAAAACTTCACACCACACTTGCACGTTACACTGTCCTCCTTGATGGCAAAATCTTTGTGGTTAAAAGTCCCAAACTACTCCCAGTTACAATTGGTTGAATCTCCCAGACCTTTCTTGAAGTAAATGTTCTCTTTGCTCACTTCTCTCAGCACTTTTGACCTGGAAGTCTGAGAATAAAACGATTCCTGGTGATCCTGTTGGTCTTCTACTTCTCCGCGAACCGCAACTTTCAAAACAAGTTCAAGTCTTTGCAGCCTTTCGCTGTATCAGGCTCCCTCTCTCCCTTGAATCTGCCACTGCTGGTCTTCTGTACAGCCTGTCTGCCTTCAGAAAATCTGTTAAATTTATCCAGAATCAAAAGTCAATAACCCATAGTCCTTTTCCATATGCAAAGTCCACTAGTCTGGCTTCAGTAGACCCACCTGGGCTTTCCATTGTTTCCAGATGTTAGCAGCTGCCATGCACGTTTGCTCTTTCAGAATCATGACCTTGTTTACGACCTGCAAGTCTGAGAGGGTGAAACCCATTGTTCTTCAGGTGTTATGCCCTTGAAGTTTCTGCTTTTCAAAAAAATCTTTGATCTGGGTTCTTTGTTGTTCTGTCTTGTCTGCCCTGTCTTGAAGCAGAGTTGATGTGAGGTCACCTGACCTCTCTGACTCCACCTTAAATTTTTAAAAATCACAGTTTTTAAAAACATAATAGTACAACGTCCAGTGTTCATAACTTGGGAGCGGAGGTTATGAATATAAATAACAGCAAAGAATGACTAAAAGATTAATAAGGAGGGAAAAATTAGAGTATGAGAGAAAGCTAGCTAGAAATATAAAAACAGATAGTAAGAGTTTCTATAGATATTTAAAAAAGAAAAGAGTTAACAAAGTGAGTGTTGGTCCTATAGAACATGAGTCTGAGGAATTAATAAGGGAAAATAAGGAGATGGCCAACGAATTGAAAAGGTATTTTGCATCGGTTTTCACGATAGAGGATACAAGTAACATCCCAGAAATAGCTGTAAATCAGGAAATGGAAGGGAGAGAGGAACTCAAGAAAATTACAATCATCAGGGAAGTGGTACTGAACAAATTGTTGGAGCTGCGGGCTGACAAGTTCCTGGGTCTTGATGGACTTCCTCCTAGGCTCCTGAAAGAAATGGCTAATGAGATAGCTGATGTGTTGGTTTTAATTTTCCCAAAATTCCCTGGATTCGGGGAAGGTTCCATTAGATTGGTAAATAGCGAGTGTGACTTCTTTATTCAAAGAGGGAGGGAGACAGAAAGCAGGAAACTACAGGCCAGATAGCTTAACATCTGTCATAGGGAAAATGTTAGAAGCTATTATTAAAGATGTTATAGCAGGGTACTTACAAAAATTCCAGCTATTCAGGCAGAGTCAACATGGTTTTGTGAAAGGGAAATTATGTTGAACCAATTTATTGGAGTTCTTTGAAGAATTAACATATGCTGCGGATAAAGGGGAACCAGTGGATGTACTGTACTTAGATTTCCCAAAGGCATTTGATAAGGAACCATATTAAAGGTTATTGTGGAAAATAAAAGCTCATGGTGTAGGGGGTAGCATATTGGCATGGATAGAATAGAAGATTGGCTAGCTAACAGAAAACAGGCATGAATGGGTCATTTTCTGGTTGGCAAGATGTAAGGAGTGATGTGCCGCGGAGATCAGTGCTGGGGCCTCAACTTTTTACAGTTTTTACTTGGATGACATAAAGTTAGGTAGGAAAGTAAATTGTGAAGAGGACATAAAGAAGCTACAAAGGGATATAGATAGGTTAAGTGAGTGGGCAAAGATCTGCTAAATGGAGTATAATGTGGGAAACTGTGAAATTGTCCACTTTGGCAGGAAGAATAAAAAAGAAACATATTATCTAAATGTTGAGAAATTGCAGAGCTCTGAGATGCAGAGGGATCTGGGTGTCTTAGTGCATGAATCGCAAAAGGTTAGTATGCAGGTACAGCAAGTAACTAGAGAAGCTAATAGAATGTTATTGTTTATTGTGAGGGGAATTGAATACAAAAGTAGGGAGGTTGTGCTTCAGCTATACAGGGCATTGGTGAGACCACATCTGGAGTACTGTGCACAGTATTGGTCTCCTTATTTAAGGAAGGATGTAAATGCATTGGAAGCAGTTCAGATAAGGTTTACTAGACTTATACCTGGAATGGACGGGTTGTCTTATGAGGAAAGGTTGGACAGGCTAGGCTTGTATCTGCTGGAGTTTAGAAGAATAAGAGGCGACTTGATTGAAACATGAGATCCTGAGGAGTCTTGACAGGGTGGATGTGGAAAGGATGTTTCCTCTTGTGGGAGAATCTAGAACTAGGGGTCACTATTTAAAAATATGGGACTGGATTTTATCGGCGGCGAACTTCAAAAAGGGTGGGCTGCACACCAGTGAGCCGCCGTGATCTCAAGTGCGCCGACTTATTTAAATAGCTGGAGCGATCGGCCCCCACCCCCCGTGACCACGTGCAGTGGGTGGGCTGACCGTCCCCAGCAATGGCGTCAGCTGCCTGTGCGCAGGCACTGACGTAATTTTTAAAGAGCTATTAGCCCTACAGGCTTATTTAAATATTTAAAGATAGATTGAATTACATTAAATAAATACATTTCTTCTGGCCCTCTCCCACCACCCCCCATACCAATATTAATTATTTGCCCTTCCCCCCGCCAAAACATTTAACTTTACCATAATAAAAGCAAAATACTGCGGATGCTGGAAATCTGAAATAAAAACAAGAAATGCTGGAACCACTCAGCAGGTCTGGCAGCATCTGTGGAATGAGAAGCAGAGTTAACGTTTCGGGTCAGTTACCCTTCTTCGGACGTTAACTCTGCTTCTCTTTCCACAGATGCTGCCAGACCTGCTGAGTGGTTCCAGCATTTCTTGTTTTTATTTAACTTTACCATCTGACCTTCCCCCTGCCCCAAAGCTGCTCAAACTTTAAACTACAACCCTTCCCACCATCCCCATGTTAATTTGACCCCACTCCCCTCCCTGCACTGATAAACCTCCCCACCAGTGTTGCACCTCGTTTCCCCGGACGGGGATCCGAAGGCGCAGGATTGTCGGCTGCCGGGTTGAAGATCACGGTGGACCATCAAGAGGAGGTGTAAGTACATTTAAATTAATTAATTTAATTGATTTAAATATTCAAATTGTGGTTCCATTGTCCAGTGGTGGGGAGGCCGCCACGATGCCTCGCCGCCGCCGGCGTCGAGGTCAGTGACGGGCCTCATCCGGAGCCAGCTTCAGGCCACACCCGCCATGGATCCCGACGTCAAGGCCTCCTTAAAATCCAGCCCAAGGGATTAGCCATTTAAGACAGAGATGAGGAGAAATTTTTTCTGAGAGTCGTGAGTCTTTGTGTATCTCTTCCTCAAAAGGCAGTGGAAGCAGAGCCTTTGCATATTTTTAAGGCAGAGCTCGATAGATTCTTGATAAGGGGGTGAAAGATTATTGAGGGTAGGCGGGAACGTGGAGTTGAGGTTACAATCAGATCAGCCATCATCTTAATGAATGTGCAGTTTTGGGGGCAGGGGGAAGGTCAGATGGTAAAGTTAAGTGTTTTTTGGGGGGGAAGGGCAAATAATTAATATTGCTATGGGGGTATGGGAGAGGGGCAAAAGAAATGTATTTATTTAATGCAATTCAATCTGTCTTTAAATATTTAAATAAGCTGAGGGGGCCAAGTGGCCTACTCCTGCTGCTAATTCATATGTTCGTATGACCTGAAATTGTTGAACTCACTGAGCCTGGAAGGCTGTAAAGTGCCTAATTGAAAGGTGAGGTGCTGTTCGTCAAGTTTACACTGAGCTTCATTGGGATGGTGTAGGAGGTTGCAGAGCTCCTCCCACTTTTTTGTGGCCTCTCTGCCCTCAGCCCCCTAAACTATTCCACTTTCCTGCCTTTTACCTCTCCAGGCCTTCCTTTTGTTCTTCCCTCTCTCCCTTTCCTTGGCTCTGTACTTGCATAAAAGCTGTTCCATCTCTAAACTTTTTCCAGTTCTGGCGAATGGTCATCGATCTGAAATATTAACACAAGAACACCATTAACTCTATTTCCCTATTCACAGATACTGCTTCTATTTTTATTTCAAATTTCCAGCATCTGCAATATTTTGCTTTTTGTCAGCTTTAGACCCTACAAGTCTACTGATCCATCAGGGTGGATCCCAGAGAAGCTGTGCTGACTGCTGAAGTGGCAGGCAAACTTCCAGGTTTCATTGCTCTATTGACCTATCTGGTACAGTGCAGTTGGGAGTCAGGAACTGATGCAAATCATCCAGCATCTTCCCTGGAGACTGTGAAAATATAATTGCGAACCATCTGTAGTTCATCAGTAACTGGAGAAATTATCTCCATTGAGCTTTCGGAAGTTCTCTTCAATTTATTCTTTTTTCCTTTCCTTCTATTTCTCTTCTTGAAAATTTGCTTTGCTAGTACTTTTTGGCATAATGTACCCCTCTCCATCCAACCAATAAAAGGTTTTATTCCAGTGACAGGACATATAAGTTGCCCATTATGTATGTTTATGATACAGGAGTTTTGTTTCTCTCCTCACTGTTGTGTTCTGTGTTTAGAATGAAACAGAACTTGAACTGGGCAGCCTTCTCAGACAAGATTTTCAAGGGTTACATAACGAACTACTGCTGCGTATAGGAGAGCACTATCAGCAAGTTTTCAATGGACTGGCCATACTGGCTGGTTCAGCTTCTAGAAATGATCAATACCAAGCACCCAGAGACATTACTTCACCAGAGTTAATGGTAAGGAAACTTAGCAGCTTTATATCTATCTTAGACTCCTGTTGTCGATATGCTGGTTTTAAACTCTAAAATATGAATGGCAAAAGGTGTGTTGTCCCTTGGTACTGGGATGGGGAGGCGCTGTTGAAGAATCAGAGGCCTCAGGTGAGGTTGGAAGTCTGGTAGGAGGGAGGGGAGATTGGAGACCTCAAGTTTGGTGGGGGGGGTGGGGATTGGAGATCTCAGGTGGGCAGAGTGCGGGGAGGTTGGGAGGAGTGCCGAATTATGGGGATCCCCAGGTTGGATCCAGCAGGCAGACTTAAAGGCACTCACCTACTGGATCCAGCAGCCCTCGTCTGGATGTAGTTGCTGATTTTCCCGAGGCTCAGGAAACCTGTCAACCACAAGTAGAGTTGAAATGCTGAATAATAATGCGACTTGCTTCCTTGGAGCCAGTTGGTTGCCCGCCCACCTTCTCGCCTCAGTTAAAGCCGAAAGTGGACGGGTTTGGGTTTTAAGACGATAACATTCAGCGTGATCCAACCTGCCTTTGTTTTGGGTAAAATCCCACCTGTCGAATCTGGAAGTGACAAAGGCAGTAATGAGGGTATCAGCAGAATGTGGGCTGAGGTAGGGACAGAGGTGCAAGTATGTGATTTTTGTGATGGAGAGGATATGGAATCTGAAGCTCAGACCAGGGTTGAACAGGATGCTGACTTTGTGAACAGTAAGGATTTAAATCGAGAATTGATTTGCATAGAATTCCTTGAGATTGAGCTGAGGAATTGCAAGGGTTAAGTTACACTATTGAAGGTGTTTTCAAGACTGCTGAACAATGGAAAGGAAATTGAGGAATGATGTAAAAGTAATTGCAATGATGCATGGAAATTCCAAAGAAAAAGGGGAAATTTGAGATAGTTACAGAAAGAATTAAAGGGAGATTAGAAAAAGTTTTTAACACAGGCATTTAGAATTTGTAATTGTCTGCCACAAACTGTGTTGAAATAGAGTGTATAATAAAAAAGGAATTAGGTATTTGAAAAAGAGGAATATTAAAAAGCATTGGGAATGAGGAGGAAAGTGGGAATAGACTCGGAGAAAAACACCATTGCATGCTATATTATATTTGTCCTTGGGATGTGATCATCGCTGACAAGGCCAACATTTATTGCCCATCCCTAATTGCCCTTGAGAAGATGGTGGCGAGCTGCCCTCTTAAACTGCTGCAGTCTGTGTGTGTGTAAGTACACCCACAGTGCTGTTGGGGAGGGAGTTCCAAGATTTTGACCCAGCAGCAGCTGAGGAGCGGCGATATATTTCCAAGTCAGCATAGTGTGTAACTTAGATGGGAACTTGCAGGAGGTGGTGTTCTCTTGTGTCTGTTGCCCTAGACCTTCTAGGTGGTAGAGGTCGCGGGTTTGGAAGGTCCTGTCAAAGGTTGCTGCAGTGCATCATTACATATCACTGCCACTGTACGCTGGTGGTGGAGTAAAGCCTGGTTACCTGACCCGAACCCCACTAGGCCCAGCTACATGTGTCAGGTCGAAATTCCGAGTCCAGCATTTGGGCTTGGGTCGGGTCGGGCTGGACACTACTTCCGGGAAGTCACGGGATCATGTTTACCCATGATTCCCCACAACTCCAGCTGCAGGAATAGCCTGTTGCCGAAACAGATGAAGGAAATTCGTGTCAGGTCGGGTGCGAAAAAAAATTAAAGGGCTAGGGCTTGGGTCGGGTTCGGGTTGGCTGTGGTTGGGTTTTAATTTTATACCCGAGCCAGGCTTTATGGTGGAGGAAATGAATATTGAAGGAGGTGGAAGGGGTGCTAATCAGGCAGGCTGCTTTGTCTTGGATGGTTTTGAGCTTCTTGAGTATTGTTGGAGCTGCAATCATCAGGAAAGTGGAGAGTATTCCATCATACACCTGACTTGTGCCTTGTAGATGGTGGACAGACTTTGGGTGGTCAGGGAGTGATTTACTCGCTGAAGAATACCCAGCCTCTGACCTGCTCTTGTAGCCACAGTATTTATATGGCTGGTGCAGTTAAGTTTCCAGTCAGTAGTAATCTCCAGGTTATTGACGGTGGGGGATTCAGCAATGTTATTGCCACTGAATATCAAGGGGAGATGGTTAGATTCTCTCTTGTTTAAGATGGCCATTCCCTGGCACTCGTATGGTGCAAATGTTACTTGTTGCTTATCAGTCCAAGCTTGAATGTTGTCCAGATCTTGCAACATGCAGGCACGGTTTGTTTCAGTATCTGAGGAGTGGCGAATGGTACTGAGCACTGTGCAATCATCAGCGAACATCCCCACATTTGATCTTATGTTGGAGGGAAGGTCATTGATGTTGCAGTTGAAGATGGTTGGGCCTAGGACACTACCCTGATGAACTCCTGCAGTGATGTCCTAGAGCTGAGATGATTGACTTCCAACAGCCACAACCATCTTCTTTTGTGCTAGGTATGACTCCAGCCAGTGGAGAGTTTTCCCCCCGATTCCCATTGACTTCAATTTTGCTAGGCCAAATGGTCTTTTTCCATGCTGCATCATTCTTGGTAAGCTTGTGTAAATGTGTCCAATTTTATCGTAGTTTTAATAAACATTTTACTACCGTGTGGCTATCTCTAGCCAAGGCAGACAGCAATGAACTCCCAAATGCAACCAATACTGATTTATAAATGGCGAGTACTGGTATACATTTTCCCTCTTTCAAACAGCCTCACCTCTTATCCTTACCTACTTGGCATTAGTAGACAACATGGGAAACCAAAGGAACAAGTCTGAGAATATAATCCAAAGTATTGTGTCATGTACTGTAACCCAGTCGTTCTTAAACTGGGGTCTCTAGACACATTCCTGGGGATCCATGAAATAATGTGAAAATAATAAAGAAGTGAGCTTGGTGTGAGCCAGGAGGTGGGAACAGAGTTCTGCAAACATCATACCAAGGATAGATGGACTCTGCAGTGAGAAACAGGCAGAGCCATCTCACTGATAAAGTAAATACCTGTTTTCTTAAAAGCATTAGTAGAAGATTCTTTACATACAGCACTTGAATATTATATAGTATTGTAACTTAGATTGTGGATCTGTGATTACTAATCCAATTGCAAAGGGATCCTTCAAAATGTTTGAGAACCACTCCTCCAGCTCATTGTGCCAGTGAGCTGCTGTTATATCGTTTGAGTCTTGGCTGTTCAGTTACCAGTATTTGAGGTAAAGTAACAAACCTTAGTTAAGTCGATATTCCAACACACAGTTCATCTGGAGTTAAAACACAATCAGAATCTGTTCTAAATATTTTTTAATTCTTTTTTCTAGGCAGACTACTTGCAGCCTAAATTGTTGGGGATTCTGGCCTTTTTTAATATGCATTTACTGAGTTCCAGTGTTGGAATGAATGATAAAAAGATGGTAGGTAAATTCTTTACTGGCGTCCTAGGTTTTCAGATAAAGCTTTTTGAGGAATTTATATGAAATCAATTATTAATGCCTTTTTAAAAAAAAATTTACAGGCCATGAATAGTTTAATGTCGTTAATGAAATTAATGGGACCAAAACATATTAGTTCAGTTCGGGTAAAGATGATGACCACTCTGAGGACAGGCCTGCGTTACAGGGATGAATTTCCTGAATTGTGCTGCAGGTATGTTTTGAAATGCAACTTTCACTTTGAATGAATTGAAACGCAAATTTGAATTTTATTGAAGTACTAGCCTGAAAAGAGAAGTGATCTTTTTAAAATAAAAATTCCTTACTGTCATTGCTAAATAGAAATATTACTTCGGAAGGTCTTTTGGGCGGTCTTGCTTTCATTGGAAGAGCATGGAATAGAATATTTTGTAGTAAGGTTATGCAATAGTTACAGTTTACCCTTAATTTTGAAGTTGTTTAATTAACTTTATCTAGATTATTATTAGCATTATTTACATTGTTTGCATTAAATTATTGGATATTTCAAATTCTTTTAGTGCTGAAAATGACTTTGAACTATCAGGAACAGATTGTAAATTTTGGCAAAATGGCTTTTTTGTTTGTCTTTGTCTAAGTTTGAAAAATCAATTGTTCTTTTAAAGTGTTTAAGTTAGAAATGTTTTTACTTTGCTTCCATTTTTGCTTTGTTAAATGCAATTTGAGTCTCAGTTGAATTGAGTTTTCTTATTAAGCAATTTTTTTAATTTTTTCACCTTTTTGTGTATGTTTTTTCCACATTTTATTATTCGTTTGTTAGGAGAGCACACATAATAACAAATGTAAAATGTAATTTTCTAAAAGGTAGTAGGAAAACAATTATTTGATTTTTCTAATAGTTTAAGATTGTTGGAGAGGTTTGGCATTGTTTAAAGAGCTTTCTATAAAATAATTATACTGTAGTAGGTTACAAACAACATGTATTTGGTACCTAAACCTCTCCTTCATTAACATATTCTGGGCACAAATTATTTATTCCATTTACAGTAGCAGTAAGGCTAAAAATACACATTTTACCCAACTATTTATGACTTTGGAGAATTTTATGTTTTGTCACTGTGGTCCAATTTCTGTCTGCCAATTTTAGAGAAAAAGTCAACAGGAGTATAAAACAGTGTTTTCCCACTTAACACTCATGCTGGCATTTCATCAAAAATTAGCGAAGAGATGATGTCTCACTGATTGCCTTAGATAGCAAATCTGAACAAAACTGTACATGTCAGTATAGGAACGTTTCCCTTGAGATTCTGTTTTTTTAAAAAACTGTTTCCGTCTTACATTAACTGGATATGGAAAATTTTGCATGTTTATGGTTTGGCCACCCTCTGTTGAAGGTACAGTGCAGAGAATATTAATCCAATGCTACCACCAACAGTATAAAATAAACAAGGTAATACTGCTGTCAACGGCAATGTGAAGTGTTGCATACCTGCATGTTAACTTACTGCAAGTTTAATTATACTCTGTCTTCCTGAAAGTGTATACCTTCCAGTATACTACATGTGTGTAACATGGACGTAAAATATCACATTGTGTAGCACAGTTCTGTACTTCTGACACTGATGTGTATTCTGGCAAGCTCAAGATGACTTCTATTTAAAATAGTATTTCTTTCTTTTGAAACCATTACCTCTGGTGTCCCCAAAGGATCTATCCTTGGGCCCCTGCTATTTCTCATCTACATGCTGCCCCTTGGCAAAATAACCTGATAACACAGCGTTAGTTTTCACATGTACTCTGACGACACTGAGTTCTACATCACCACTACCTTTCTCGACTCCTTTGCTGTTGCTAAATTGTCAGACTGTTTTCCAACATCCAGTACTGGATGAGCAGAAATTTCCTCCAATTAAATATTAGGAAGACTGACGCCATTGTTTTTGGGCCTGACTTCAAACTCTGTTCCCTAGCTACTGACTCCATCCCTTCCCCTGGCAACTGTCTGAGGCTGAACCAGACTATTCGCAACCTTTGTGTTGTATTTGACTCCGGGATGAGTTTCCGACCACATATCTGTGCCATCACTATGATCGCCAATTCCACCTCCGTAACATTGCATGATCTTGCCCCTGTCTCAGCTCATCTGCTGCTGAAACCCTCCCCCATGCCTTTGTTGCCTCTAGACGTAACAATTCCAACGCACTCCCGACTAGCCTCCTATGTTCTACCTTCCATAAACTTAAGGTCATCGAAATCTCTGATGCCTGTTTTCTTACTCAGACCAAGTTCCTGTTCACCCATCACTCCCAAGCTTGCTCACCTATTTTGGCTCCCAGTCAAGCAATGCCTTGATTTTAAAAATCCCATCCTTGTTTTCAAATACCTTCATGGCCTCGCTCCTCCCTATCTCTGTAATCTCCTTCAGACCCAAAAACCTCTGAGATATCTGCGCTTATCCAAATCTGGCCTCTTGAGCATCCCTGATTTCAATTGGTGGTCGTGCCTTCAGATGTCGAGACTCTTAAGTTCTGGAATTCCCTCCCTAAATCTGTCTGTTTCGCCACCTCTTTTTTTTCTCTTTAAGATGCAGCTTAAAACCTGCCTTTGATCAAGCTTTTGGCCATCTGCCCTAATATCACCACATGTGGCTCAGTGTCAAATTTTGCTTTTCCTGTGAAGGACCTTGGAACGTTTTATTACCTTAAAGATACTATATAAATACAAGATGGTGTTGTCATTGAAGCAAAATCAAATTTAATGCAGAAACCAGAAAACCGAGAGTCAGGTGCAAGTCTTGTCCATGAGTTCAACTTGCGTGTCAGTACGATCTGCAACATTAAAACGACGATGAAACAGTTGTAGAAATTAAACAAGAAAGCAGATGGTGATACAAGACCACATATAGCAAGATGACCAAGGGAGTCTAAATCTGCTTAATTAGACCAAGCTGTGCTTCAATGGTATTGTGCAATGGGGTCTTCCATCTTGAATTCTACGCTGACAGAGCCATTTCCATGAACAGCTGTGAACAATGAAGCCATTTATAAACAAGCACTGGTTGCTTTAAAAGATTCAGGGTAATAGGGAGCTGTCAGTGACAAGTGAAAGAGGATTTTAGTGGATGTGTCAACAGTTGAACCAGCCAAGAAGAATTTAGTGAAATTTCATGAATAGCAAAACCTGGTAATTTCCCAAAAAAGAAACAATGCCAATGTTTGCCAGAGATTTGAATATTTAGAGGAACAAGCAAAACTGAAGATAAGAAATGTAGCTTTATGCGTGATAACTGCATTCTTTCCTCGTGTTTTTCACTCCATTTATAGCGCAACATGCAATTGCTTTATAAGCATATTCTCTTTTAACCGTAAAGTGATACCTGTCCCACAGGAGCACAAACAATATTCTATTGTATAACATTGCTGTTGAAGCCTAAGACAGCTGTGTCAGCCAAACACTTGCTGGCTTGTAAGGAGCTTCCTCAGTCATTGGAGAAGGTACAATGCCAGACAAGAAAATCACAGCTAAGATTTCGCATTTATTTCTATTTTTCTTTGTCTGGCAACACTAATGGTTTTCCCAGCACAGAGTCCTGGAGGGAATAATATAGAACTGAATCTTGAAACAACATCTTTGCACTATCCAAGTAGCTTATCCTATTCTGTATTAACATTTATCATTTTTATTTCTTGATGGGTAATTTTTTTTCCAGAGTTATACTAGGCTTCATTAACTTTTCTCATTAGTTTTCATGGTTTTTTTCTCTTTCATATAGTTTTAAACTATGGGGGCACAGTCTCAGGATAAGGGGCTGATCATTTAGGATTGAGATGAGGAGAAATTGCCTCACTCAAAGGGTTGTGAATGTTTGAAATTCTCAATCCCAGAGGGATTAAATACATTTAAGGCTGGGATAGACAGATTTTTGGTCTCTCAGGGAATCATGGGCTATGGCGAGTAGGCAGGAAAGTGGAGTTGAAGCTTAAGATCAGCCACGATTGTACTGAATGACGGAGCAGGCTTGACAGGCCATATGGTCTACTCCTGCTCCTATTTCTCATGTTGTGTTTAAAGGGTTTTTTATTTAATGGCAATCTGTTAATTACGTTTTTTGTTTTCAGAGCCTGGGATTGCTTTGTGCGCTGCCTAGAGCCAAGTTATCTAGGGGCCCTTCTCAGTCAAGTGATTGTAGCACTGCTGCCTCTAATGTCCATTCAGCCAAAGGAGACTGCTGGAATATTTCACTACCTTATTGTGGAGAACAGGTAAATTAATTCTGACATTTGTATTTTGTTAATTTGGGTAGTATTTAGATTGTACTCAATGGCCTGGATTTTGCAGTGATAATGACAGTGAAGCTGTCAGCGTTTGCCGTCATTACTCCAGTGGAACTGACAGCAACTTCAGGAGTCCGCACATGTGCAATTAAACATGAAAATCCAGAAGTTGCTGTCAGTGATTCTATGCTGCTCCAGAGGGTACGCTGTTGAGGTTCCCCAAATTGCAGTTCCTAAGCAATCAGTGAATTGATGAAAACGTCCACTGTTACGCTGTTGTTGTAAAAGGAATATATACATTGATTTGAATGCAAAGTATTTTCTTTGATAGCTTTATGCATAACAGATCAAGCACAAACAAATCTGCATCCTCGCTCCTCACTCTGCTGTACCATCGAAGGCAACATCTTCAGAGATCTGGGACCATAATCTGAAACTGTCTACAACCCACCTCCCACCGCCTTGCTACTTATATACTTAAAACCTACCTCTTCAACCGTGCCTTTAGCACTTCCGTTACTTATTTCATACTCAATTGTGAAGTACCTTGCAGTGTTTTGCTACATTGAAATCACTGCATAAATTTCAGTTGTTTTTGTTGTCGTCATTATTTGCAGTATTACTACATAAAGCTATCAAATCAAATTAAGGACAACGAACAACAATAGTTATAGGAGAACCTTTTTTAATTTACGGAAAGTCTGGCAAGTATGTGGAACAGATTACTGGCAGAGGTGGTGGAACAAGAAAGCATATTGGGTTTCAGGAAGGAACTAGATGGGTTGGACGCAAAGTTGGAAGAGTGAAGGGTGTGAGAGGGACATAGGGTTGAAAGAGTTGGCTGAGGTAGGGCAGACTGAGGCTGTGGAGGGATGTTACATGTGGATAACTGTTTTAAAGTTGATGCACTTAGGGAAGGGAAGCCAGTGGTGATTGGCAAGGACTGTGATAGGTGAGTAGGATATTGCCCAGTTATGAATGTAAAGGTGGAGTATTGGATGAGCTGGAGTTTACTTAGGGTGGAACTTGGGAAGCTTGTGAGGAAGGAATTGGAAATGTTGAATCTGGAAGTAATAAAAGCAGAAATAAGGATTTCAGTAGCAGTAGGCCTGACAAAGCTGTGGTTATATAAGGGAGCATCTTAAAGTGCATGGGCTGATCAGAGATGGTCAGCTTGGTTGTAGAAGTGGGAGGTCATGCTTGATTAATGCATTTGATTTGAGGAGATGACAGACCTAGTAGATAGGGGAAAGACAGTGGATGTTATATACTTGGATTTCAGGAAGGCATTTAACACTGTCCCATTTGATTAGCTACGACATAAACTCCAAGCTCATGCAGTGGATGGGAACATATTAAAATGAATTGGCAAATTATTGGTTGCAAACAACAGTGAATAGTAAGTAGTGCATGAGCAAGGTATCTGGTTGACAGTCTGTTACCAATACAGTGCCACAAGATTTAGTGTTAGGGTCGTTATTTATCATTTTTATAAATGATTTCAAGGAAAGAATTCTGTACAAGTTTGAAGATGATACTAAATTGGGAATAGTGACAAACTATGGAAGGGACAGGGAAAAGTAAGGTTAAGAGATTTACCAAAGATAAGGTTGATTTGGATTATGTGCTAATTGGGAATCTACTTGAAGCAGGAGAGAGATCCTAGGATTTCTGTGGGCAGGTCACTAAAATCATCAGCACAGTGTTCCCAGTTTGTTAAAAAAGCAAAAGAATTTTGGGATGCATAGCATTAATCCAGTGAGGTAATTTTAAAACTGTGTTTGGCCCTGATGAGACTACATCTAAAGTATTGTATGCAGTTTTGGACTCCCTGTTTTAAAAAGGATATTCAATTATTGGAGGGAATATAGAGAAGGGCCACACAGTTGATGACGGAACTGAAGAAAATGCCATGAGGAAAGGCTGACCACCATGAGACTTTCCCCTCTTTAAACAAAGACTGAGGGGATATGATAAAAGTTCTGTGCCTGACACACAACTTGGGATGTAATTTGGCCAAAAATTTCAAATTGCATTCAAGGAAGCTTTTCTGTCATGTACAGAATTTAAGCACAAAGGATCGAATTTACAAATTAAGGACAACAAAAGGAAATAGAAGATGTCGGACAACCTTTAATTTAGTAAAACGTTGGCAAGTATGTGGAACAAAAAACCTCAATGGGTTTCAAGAAGGAACAAGATGGATTCTTGGGATTCAGGGTTTTTAGAAATACACCGAGAGTACTATGGATAGTTTTAGTTGGGCCAAATGTCGTCTCCTGTCTGAAATTATTTTGCTGATTTGAAATCATTTTAGTGAATTGTCTTAGCTACTGAGGTATATGTATGTTTGTTGTCACGTCCTGAGCACTTGCGCCATTATAATGTTCCTATTGGCATCCAAGTTTGATATCAGCATGGATGAGGTTGAACTGAGGAACATCTGGTCTGTATGACTAAATTTCACACTGGGTAGTCTGTTTACACGCAAAAGATTCCAGGGAGCTACTCCTCTTGTGTGTCCTAACCTCAGGTTGTTGTTTTGTTTAACCCATTTAACAATGTGCAATCTTGGCCTGTCAACTCCATTCTACTGCCACGTATGCCCTTTTCCTTTTTAGCATCCAATGCCTTGACCTTTCAGCTCTATCTATCCCTTCTCTAACCTCAGTCTTGACTTTCTATCATCCTTGAAAGGTTGCGTTTGCTGACAATGCAACCACTAGGTGGCGCAGTACTGGCACATGCGCAAGTGCAGCCTCATCCACTGAAATGTCACTGTCTGCTACGTCTCAGGGGACTGCCAGTAATAAAAATAGCGCTGCTCAATTTGACACAAAAGGACGTATTGAAACCAACCCCCCTCACCCCTCAATGCCCGCTATCACCCCTCCCCACCCACCCCCCACAGCAGTACCCCGCTCTCTGCTGCAATCGCTGCTTCTGTTCCCTGTTCCCTCCTGCGATCACTGCCTCAATCGTCGTATTCAGTTTCTCTGCTCCCTCCTGCAATTGTTACTTCTCTTCCTTGCTCCCTCCCGCCTCTATTGACTGCCCGCCGTTCATTCCGCCATTCTTTCTCGTGTCCGTCTGCTCACTGTTTCCTCCTGCTGGCCGGAGAAGAGACGGGGTGAGGGGGAGTGAGCGGGATGGACTGATGAGGCGGGAAGCGAGCAGCGAGATGGAGCGGTGAAGAGTCAGGAGCAGGTGGGTGTGGGAGAGAGAGGTGGGAGGGAACAGGGAAGAGAAGCAGCGATTGAGGCACCGATTACGGGAGGGAGTGGGGAAGAGAAGCAGCGATTGAGGCACCGATTGTGGAAGGGAGCTGGGGTACTGTTGGAAGGGATGGATGTGGCTGTTGTGGCCATTGAGGGGTGACGCAACACTCAGATGTCATTACGTGGTGACATTGACACGTGCATGCGCAGACTCATGCTGGCAAGCTGGCAAATGTTCAGAGGCACTGGTGACGTCAGCGATCACTCTGCACATGCCCTGCATTGTCAGGAGACGCTCCGTCCTTAAAATGGATTCACATGGGTAGATATATTGAAAGAAGTTTGAGATTTTTGAAGTAACAGAGAAGGTTGATGAAGGGAAAGCAAAGATTGGTTAACAAAATTAAAGCTCATGGAATAAGAGGGTAAAAAATTGGCTTAAGGGCAGAAAACTGTGAGTTGTGGTAAATGGTTATATTTCAGACAGGCTGGTGGACAGTGGTGTTTCCTGAGGTTCAGTGCTAGGACCACTGCTTTTTTGATTTTTATAAATGACTTGGATATTGGAATACATAATGAAGTTTCAAAATTCCTGATGATTCTGAATTTGGAGGTGTGACAGACTGCAACAGGACATAGAAAAACTAGCAGAATGGGCAGACAAGTAGTAGATGGAATTTAATACAGAGAAGTGTGAGGTGATGTATTTTGGCAGAACAGATAGGGACAGGCAATATAGACTTAATGGCCCAGTTTTAGAGTGTGCAGGGACAGAGGGCCCTGCGGATTCATGTGCATAGATCTTTGAAGGTGGCATGTCATATTGAGAGAGTAGTTAGCAAAGCATATGGGATTTTGGTCTTCATAAATAGAGGTATTGAGTACAAAAGCACAGAAGTTATGCTAAACCTGTGAAAAGCTCTGGTTAGATCACAACCCGAGTATTGTGTCCAGTTCTGTTCACCACATTTTAGGAAGGATGTGTAAGTCCTCAAGAGGGTGCAGAGGAGATTTACCAGAATGGTTCCTGTGATGAGGGATTTTAGCTACAAAGTTAGATTGGAGAAGCTGAGGTTATTCTCCTTGGAGCAAAGGAGATTTAGGGGAGATTTGATATAGGTGTATAAGATTATGACGGGTTTAGATAAGATAGACAAAGAAAAACTCTTCCCATTAGCTGATGGTACAAGGACTACGGACATAGATTTAAGATTTTGGGCAAGAGATGCAAGAGAGATGTGAGGAAGAACGATTTTATACAGTGAGTGGTAATGACCTGGAACTTGCTGCCTACGAGGGTGGTGGAAGCTGAGATGATGAATGGTCTCAAAAGAAATTGGATGGATACTTGACGGAAATAAACTTATAGGGCTATGGGGATGGAGCGGGGAGAATGGGCCTGATTGCTCTACAGAGAGCCGGCATGAAGGCGATGGGCTGAATGGCCTCCTTTGTGTTGTTATGACTCTATGACTCATTTCCCCACCTCAAAAAGAGGTCTCATTAAAACATCTTAATGAATAAGTATACAGTTTATTCACACTCCTCAGTGTTAATTATATGCAGGTGGAGGGTGTTAATTGGGGTCCTTCTTGAGCACTTATTAGGAGACACTTACTGAGATTGGTAGAGGTTTTGAGAGAGGAGCTAATCCTTTTTACTCTGTACAATAAATGTGAAACTGAGTAAAGATAGGCTGCGGCATCATCCTTCCACAGAATTTAACGCTCAGGAGATGGATAACTTACTCATGGGATTAAATTGCATAATTTACGTACGTACTGTCCATTGTGCACAGCACGGAATTGCAGATCAACATGTGTAGATGTGCACTAAGCAAATTTCTTTGTGGATATTTCAGAGCTGAAGTAAAAGATTTTCTCCATGAGATTTACTTTTTGCCAGAGCACCCTGATTTTACTGAGATCCAGAAGGTTCTGCAAGATTATAGAAAGGTGAGGCCTTTACTTTAGTGAGCTAGTAACTGGTCTACTGACTGAAATTTCACTAAAAATGTTTTAGCTAAATGGTATGGGGATGAAGAATTAAAAGGATTGAGCCTGACAGTTAGTGTCAGAAGGCAACTTGATCATGAGAAATCACCTGATCTCTCCTCACCTATTGTCCACGCACAATACAGGAAGATCGAATCTCAAAACACCAAATTTAGCATTTGCAGAGGTCCTTAGAACATCACAAATTAGTATTGCCAGATACAGGATTGGTCTCCTCCCCATCTGGTGTTATCAAGCTTTCACTCCTCCCCTCTTGGCTGATGTCCACTGGGAATCCAGCAGGACTACTTGTGAATTTAATTTTATTTTAAAAGAATCCAGAAGTGCACAAGAACACAAGAAATAGGAGGAGGAGTAGACCATTTGGCCCACCGAGTCTTCTTCGCCATTCAAAACGATCATGGCTGATCTTGGGATTCAACTCCACTTCCCCGCCCACTGTACTCCTTCAGCTGTCAAGTAGTTAATAACCTTCAGTAACTGCTTTGAAAGAGGTTTTTCCTGATTTCTTTAGTTATTTGGTGTTAACTCTTGTCACACTAAATTTTGCTTTATGTGTCTTGTTTTATAGGAGACTTCTAAAAGCACAGATTTACAAACTGAACTGCAGCTGTCTATGCGAGCTGTTCAGCATGAGAATGTAGATGTCCGTATACATGCACTGACCAGTTTGAAGGATACTTTGTACAAGAAACAGGTACACAATTTAATGCTAATGGTTTTAAGACTTGAATGGATAGTCTGATTGAAAAAAAACTGCATACGATAAATTTAATATTAATTGTGGCAAAGGAACTTAATACTGTAATATGGATATGTGTTAAGTTACATTTATACCATGCATTTTAGCACCATTAACAAAAGAGAAAGTATAATGTTTCCAACATGTCTATATGGTTCTTTAGCATTGTGTTTATAGAAAGGGTGATGTTTCAACAGAAAGGAAAATTCATTACAGTTGAAGACCATGTTAAAGTCGGAAAATTGTCACTCGATCCATATATCATATGTTTTTAGGAACAATTGGTAAAGCTTGCCACAGACAGTGAGACAGTAGAGCCTATTATCTCTCAGTTGGTGATGGTGCTTCTGAAGGGTTGCCAGGATGCAAATGCACAAGCTAGACTTCTGTGTGGAGAGTGTCTTGGTGAGTTGGGAGCAATAGATCCTGGCCGATTGGACCTCATGACCAGTAACACAGAGGGAAAAAGCTCCACGTTTGTGGTAAGAAATTATTTGAATTTGGAGTGTCTTTATCTTGTGCTAATTTAAGTCTAACCTAAAATAATTTATTGTAAGATTCCATGTCATATGGAACCACAGAGTGTTAGCAATGATTCATAATGCATTTTGAACCACAGCATAGGACTGTATCAGGTACCACTATACAGAGATATCTAGAGTAATACTTAACTTTTAAATGGATCACTTTCCAGTTGCTCATGGTAAGTCAGAAGATGCTGCTAAGCCCTGACTGCAACTGTACCTCTTGCTTTCAGGAGAACTAGAGATGCATCTCCCCTGTCTTTTCCTGCATCCTCTCCCCTCGCACAGGGTCATTTCTTTTTTTTTTACTCTCTGTCCTCTCTAATCTTCCCCTTCTCCCACTCTCTTCCTTTTCCTCTCTGCTTTTCTTCTCCACCTCCTCCAACCAACAGTGTCTGTTTTCTCTCATTTCCTGGACTGCTGTGCTGCTGAAATGAATTAGAGTCATAGATTTATTTATGACACAAAAGGAGGCCATTTGGCCTATCGAGTCTATGGTGGCTGTCCATGGAGTAATGCAGTCAGTCCCACTCCCTGGCTTTATCCCCATAGCCCTGCAAGTCTGTTTCTCTCAGGTGGCCATCCAACTTTCTCTTGACGTCATTGATCATCTCCGCTTCCACCTCCTTTGTGGGCAGCAAGTTTCAGATCATTACCACTTGCTGAGTAAAAAAAGTACTTCCCCATATTCCCCCTGGATCTTTTGCCCAAAACTTTCAATCTCTGTCCCCTAGTCCTTATACTATTGGTTAATGGGAACAGTGTTTTGTTGCCTAACTTATCTAAGCCTGTCATAATCTTGTACACTTCTATTAAATTTCCCCTATATCTGATTTGTTCTAAGGAGAACAAAACCCTGCTTTTCCAACCTAACCTTGTAACTGAAAGAGTATTCCATCACTCTGCTGATTTGTTCCTTGTCGATTGTAGACAGACTTTGGGGAGTCAGGAGGTGAGTTACTCTCTGCAGAATTCCCAGCCTCTGACCTGCTCTTGTAGCCACAGAACTTAAATGACTGTTCCATTTCAGTTTCTAGTTAATGGTGACCCCCAGGATGTTGATGGTGGCACTTGTGTGGTGCGAATGTTACCTGCCACTTATCAGCCCAAGCCTGAATGTTATCCAGGTCTTGCTACATATGGACACAGACCACTTCAGTATCTGTGGAGTTGCAAATAGTGCTGAACATTGTGCAATCATCAGCGAACATCCCCATTTCTGACCTTATGATGGAGGGAAGTGATTGATGAAGCAGCTGAAGATGGTTGGGCCTAGGACATTACCTTGAGGAACTCCTGAAGTGATGTTCTGGGACTGAGATGATTGACAACCACTGCCATCTTCCTTTGTGCTGAGTATTTCTCCAACTACTGGAGAGTTTTCCCCCTGATTCCCATTGACTCCAGTTTTGCTAGAGCTCCGTGGTGCCATATTCTGTCAAATGCTGCCTTGATGTCAAGGACAGTCAATGTCACCTCACCTCTTGAGTTCAGCTGTTTTGTCTATGTTTGGACCAGGGCTGTAATGAGGTCTGGAGCTGAGTGGCCCTGGCAGAACCCAAACTGAGTGTCAGTGAGCAGATTATTGCTGAGTAAGTGCTGCTTGATAACACTGTCAACAACACCTTCCATCAGTTTGCTGATGATCGATTGTGGACTGATGGGGTGGTAATTGACTGGACTGGACTGGATTGGATTTGTCCTGCTTTTTGTGGACAGGACATACCTGGGCAACTTTCCACATTGCTGGCTAGATGCCGGTGTTGTAGCTGTACTGGAACAGCTTGGCTAGGGACAAGGCCAGTTCTGGAGTACAGCTCCTCAGTACTATTGCTGGAATGTTGTCAGGGCCCAAAGCCTTTGGAGTATCCAATGCCTTCGGCTGTTTCTTGATATCACATGCAGTGAATTGGATTGGCTGAAGACTGATTTCGGTGATGCTGGGGACTTCAGGAGGCGGCCGAGATGGATCACCCACTCGGCCCTTCTGGCTGAAGAGGTTGCAGATGCTTCAGCCTTATCTTGTGCACTGATGTGCTGTGCTACCCCATCATTGAGGTTGGGATATTTGTAGAGCTTCCTCTCCTGTCAGTTGTTTAATTGTCCACCACCATTCACAATTGAATGTGGCAGGATTTCAGAGCTTAGATCTGATTGTTGGTTGTGGGATTGCATAGCTCCGTCCATTGCATGCTACTTCCACTGTTTGGCATGTAAGTAGTCCTGTGTTGTAGCTTCACCAGGTTGACACTTCATTTTTAGGTATGCTTGGTGCTCCTCCCTGCATGCCCTCCTGCACTTTTCATTGAGCCGGGGTTTATCTCCCATCCTTTGATGGTGATGGCAGAGTGGGGGATATGCCGGGCCATGAAGTTACAGATAGTGGTTGAATACAGTTCTGCTGCTGATGGCCCACAGTGCCTCATGGATGCCCAGCTTTGAGTTGTTAGATCTGTTCAAAATCTATCCCATTTAGCATGGTGGTAGTGCCACACAAAATGATGGAGGCTATCCTCAATGTGAAGACAGAACTTCGTCTCCACAAGGACTGTGCAGTGGTCAATCCTACCAACACTGTCATGGACAGTGCGACAGGTAGATTAGTGAGGATGAGGTCAAGTAGATTTTTCCCTCTTGTTGGCTCCCTCACCACCTGCCGCAGACCCAGTCTAGCAGCTATGTCCTTTAGGACTCGGCTAGCTTGGTCAGTAGTGGTGCTACTGAGCTGCTCTTGGTGATGGGCATCGAAGTCCTCCACCCAGAGTACATTCTTTGCCCTTGCTACCCTCAGTGCTTCTTCCAAGTGGTGTTGAACATGTAGGAATGCTCATTCATCAGCTGAAGGGGGGGTGGTGGTAGGTGGTAACCTTCTGGAAGTTTCTGTGCCCATGTTTGACCTGAGGCCATTTGATTTCATGCTGTCTGGAGTCGATGTTGAGGACTCCCAGGGCAATTCCCTCCCGACTATATACCACTGTGCCGCCACCTCTGCTGGGTCTGTCTTGCCGAAGGACAGGACATACCCGGGAATGGTCTGGGACATTATAAAATATGATTCCATGAGTATGACTGGGTCAGGATGTTGCTTGACTAGTCTGTGGGACAGCTCTCCCAATTTTGGTACAAGCCCTCGATGTTAGTAAGGAGAACCTTTCAGTGTCGACTGTGCTAGGTGTGCCATTGTCGTTTCCGGTGCCTAGGTCGATGCCGGGTGGTCCATCCCGTTTCATTCCTTTTAGAATGTTCTGTAGTGGTTTGGTACAACTGACTGGCTTGCTAGGCCTTTTCAGAGGGCGCTTAAGAGTCAACCACATTGCTGTGAGTCTGGAGTCACATGCAGGCCAGACCTGGTAAGGCCGGCAGATATCCTTCCCTCAAGGACATTAGCGAACCAGATGGGTTTTTATGACAATTTACAATGGTTTTGGTCACCATTACCGAGACTATCCTTTTTTAAATTCCAGATTTATTAATTGAATTTGAATTCCACCAGCTGCCACGGTGGGATTAATGCACAGCAGCTTGTTGTGATCTGGAATGCACTGCCTGAAAGGGTGTTGAAAGCTGATTCAGTAGTATCTTTCAAAAGGGAATTGGATAAATACTTGAAGGGAAAACATGACAAGGCTATGGGAAAAGAGCAAGGGAGTGGGACTAATTGGATAGCTCTTTCAGAGAACCAGCACAGGTGTGATGGACAGACTGGCCTCCTTCTGTGCTAGATTATTCTATGATTCTATTTAGCTTGAGCTAGTTTGCTTGAATTTTCTGGTAATTCGTTCCACAACAATATCTGCCAAAGCTGGAGAACTAATTGGTTTTTTAGTTGAGAAATACCTCAAGGAGTGCAAATAAGCAGCATACGAAGAGGACAAGAAAATAATACAAAATGATTATAAGGTGATTATAAACTTACTGGACTTTAAAAGGGTACTCTTTATCTGTAAGCATTTTTAAGCTTCAATTCACTAGTAAATTGGTACATTATGTCTGCTGGAGTGAACTGTTGACTGGAATTATTTGAAAAGTCAGATTTTGACTTGAGTTGCTTTAAGTTCCTTTCTAAAAAAAATTACAGTAACTCATTTATGATTTTGTTAAAAATGAGCTGAATTTCCATAGTATTAATTGGATTGATAAAATGATAACGTATAACTTGCAGTTAATGTACTTGTTTTGTAATGATTCCTACAACAGGCTGGTGTGGAGGACCCCAATTTTGCCCATCATTTGCTGATAGAGTTGACAAGAGCCTTCCTTGCTTATGCTGATAATGTTCGAGCTCAGGATTCAGCTGCTTATGCCATTCAGGTATGGAAACAGCTGCTTATCTGTGCAGACTTGGGAGATAGGTTTGTGTAATAACAAACCAGATTATCTTTAGAGAACATTAACTAACTACTTTCTGAAATTATTTTACAAAAGGAGCAGAGTAGAGTTCAGCGAACTAAGGTGGAAGAAAGAAACATAAATTATAACCAGCAATAAAAAACATAATCATGGTTAGGAGTCAATATGTTTTCATGGCTTGTAATGCATTTAACTACCAGCTGTGTTTACTAGATCAAATAGCTGGCACGCTGTGGCGTCAGCAAAGAGAATGCTTCAGCCTTGACCATGTCGCCCTTGGCTATCGAGAACTGTCTTATCTAGCAAACAAGTGCAGAACATAAACATAAAATAACAAATGGCTTGTAACCTTCAAATTGGTGATGTGTGCATTTTGTTTTGAGTAACCAGAAACTATTTATAAATTTCTTAATTTCTATTTTTGTCACTTTCCTTCTCCCCACCATCTCCCCTTGCCAAATTTCGCAAAGGTATTGATTCCTGGTAGAGTATGGTTCCACAAATCGATCATCGTTAGTATTTTGTCTGAGACGTGGGAGTGTTAGTGGTGGGATTTAGAGGAAGCGTCACAGTCAAGTCCTCTCCTGGTGTTCCCGTACATCCAATTTTCCAACGTATGTGTGGAGACCAAGTTATTGGGCTACGGGGAGAGCAGTTAGCAGAGATGTGATGAGTTGAACGGCCTCCTTCTACACAGCAAATATATAGGATTCATTGGATTAAGTCATTGGAACAATGCAAACTTTCTCCTTCCAGATGTGCTGAGGCAAATATACTACCTACTAGTCTAAGACCTACTAACCCAGCAGAGACCAGAGATCAAACTGAGAGGATCTGCTTTATGTGGTTCAGCTGCATGCTGCTTTTACCTACTGAGACTTCAGAGATCCAAAGAAACTGTATTGAATAAAATTATATGAATTTCATTGTTACTGGAAACTGGCATCTGGCTGATGATTTCGAGCAGAGTTATTGTAAATGGCATGGAGTTGAGGTGTTTGACTAGATATAATTTGCTGGACTTTCTGAAATTTGTGATTGTCATTTCTCTAGCTGGATGCTTGAATGTAACCCATGTTAGAGTTAAATTTTGCAGCTTTGAATCCCATTAGGAGGTATTTCTGTTTGGGCCAGTTGGGTTAAGAGTTACTTCTCTTTCAGTGGACCAAAGTGGGATTGTAATTGTCATCATCTCAACTGGTACCAGTATGATCAAATAATAGTTCTCAGAAAATGAAGCTGATGAAAATATGAGTACTTTGCTTAGTGAGGAATTACTTTTAACATTACATAGATTTTGGCAGTGCATCTCAAGTGTGATGACATTTTGCTAAAGGTTAATGAAATTGAACTTTCAGGAACTGCTACAGATATATAAATGTAAAGAAGGGAAAACTGATTGTCCAGGACGTAGGTTATGGAGGAGCTTTCCAGAGCATGTGCAAGAAATCCTGGAGCCTCATCTGAACACCAGGTCTGTAGAATTCTCTTGGCACTTTTCCAAACCATTTGGCTGAACTGAAGGTGTGTTTTGTTCAGTTGCAGTTTTTAGATATTGTTGCTTAGCAATGGACACTGGGAAAGAGCTTCACCCATACCAACCAAATGTGTTTCTAAAGGAAACTGACCTCCATAAATTAATCTCTATGTTTTTTCTTTCCTTCTCTTGAGAATTCCAGGTTGATCTCTTCACCAGACTGTTGTGATTCTGGAATTGATTTTGTAAGAACAGAATTGAATGCACATTGAGCTATTTAGAAAACACTTAGCAATACATTTAGTATTCTAGAACGAACGTTTAGTGTTCTAGCTATGTATCGTTTGGAAAAAATTGTATTTAAGGTGTGATTGTAAAATTTTAATACTGTAAAAGTATTTTCTTTTTGACTCCCCTCAACCCAACCCCCAGGAATATTGAGACCAATTGTTGCAGCACAAGGACAATTGCTAAGTTAATTTTTTATGTGTGTCTGTATGTGTTGGCAGAGTCCAACGGTGGATGTCAATTTCATTTAAATGGAATATCACTCATACTTTCACGAGTGAAAAATCAGCCCTTTCTGATATTGTTGCTCTGTCATTCACTGTGAGAATAAATCTTAATGGTAGGAGGGTGGGGTGGGGGTGGGGGAGCAGGAGACAGAGACAGATGTGTAGAGGTAGTGCAAAGGAAAATACTCAACGTATTCAAACTGCTGTTTCATTTATGAAAGGAAAGGCTATAATCAGCTATATTGTTCGTACTCACGAAATACAAGTGAAAAAAAAGTTAGGACTGTAGTCCATATTTGTTCGCTTACTTTCTGGTCCTTTTTTTTTTTGCCTTTTCATTTAGTTAGTGTTATGACCGAGGTGGGAGGAGTGCACTGTTAATTCAATTCCACTTCCACACAGGTGACAACATATCAATAAATTTTCCCACTTTCTGAAACAGCCAGTTAGATACTCTATTTGTCCCCAGAATAAAGCACACCAACCAGGTTGCTTTAATAAACAACAAAATTATCTGTTTATTATAAACCAAGTCTTAACCAACAATGAAGTAAATATATAAACAAATTGAGATATTAAAGCCCTGTATTATTATCCGAGCCCTCACACTCGCGTACGTCCAAAACCCGGTTAACTGAGAAAAAAAGGATTTCTGTTTACAGCTGTTTTAAAGGAATTTAAAAAAACTTTTACTGAAGAGAAGCGATGGAAGTCCTTTGTTTTGGTGAGGTTTCCCAAAGTCGAATAGTTGGCTGCCACTAGGAATCTTTCCAGGTGAGGTTGATGAACAGTCTGTTTGGGTAGGCATTCAAAGAAATTCAACTGCAGAAGGCTTCACATAGCTCTCCCATCTGGTGTGCAGCAACAGATGTTTTAGTCTTCACACATTCGATGCAAAGTCCTTTCTTAAAGGTGCAAGGTTTCTGCAACTATTCAGGGTTTCTTCAAAAATGCAGGAGGCAGCAATACAACTCATAAAAGCTTTTGCTTTTCCAGAGCAGGGATTCTTTAAAGATAGGTAATAGTTATCTGTTTTTTCTTCTGACCTCCTGGCAGGTCCATATGCAGATTCCAACTGCCTCTTTAGTCCAAAACCAACTGTTTTTTTTAACAGTTCAAAATGAAACCAGAACAGTTTTCCAGGTAAGTCTCATGCTAAACATAAATTCTCGCTTGTCACAACAAATAATAGCTCTTAAGTCAAACCCCCGTTGGTGTTTACTTGAAATCACAGGTTTTCCAGTACTTGTTTACTGGTCAACCCTTTTTTTAAAAACACCGAAAGGTCAGCCTCTTCAGTTTAAATATATAGATTCCAAGTTTTAACAAAAATATATGGAAATTCCGTACCTGTAGCCACTCATTTGCACCCAGTCTTTCCTGCGCTTCAACAGACCACTCTGGAATTTGTGACACTTGTTGGTGCTATTCTCTGTCATAAAAGGTGCTGAGGCAACCTTCTTCCAGGCTCTCAATGTAAATTTATAGGTAGCCACCAGGTGGAGTTTGCAGGTGGCTCTGGTTTACTTACCTTGTGATACTTTTTCTCTGTCTTTGTGAGGAATCCCTTTTTTTGCTCACTGCCTACAGCCGAAATCCACTTTTAAATGTAATTGATCAATGATGTATTTTGAGTGATGAAATAAGTTCTCCCAATAACTTCTAAAAAGGTTTCACAGTAAGATTGTCATTGAAAATTAATCTGCAAATATTGAGATGCACAGGTTTTAAACAAAAGACAATTGTTTTGCTTTTAAAGGTATAAAAGTTCTCAGAAGACTTGCAATTGGGTTGACATCAATAAGCCATTTTATCTTAGTAAACATGGCAGAAAGTTTGCAGAGTGGTCAGCAACATGGGCAGGATACCTTACAACCAAGGTGAGCATATTGATGAGATTGGAGTAAGAAAAGGCTATTCAGGGCATTTATCTAGCTTGTTATTTAAATCTACATATAAGGCTCATTTATATAACACCATGTAGTTCACTCATGTAATATTTTCTGCAAATATAGATGCTAGAGCCTTTATTGTTGCTGAATTAAAGTAAGGAGCAGTTCCAATACAATGTAAATGTCAGGGCTGTCACCTCATGTTTTGTACATCCATGCTTGTCTTGCATAATAACAAAGGTTGTGTTACTACTGAAATTAACTTGATTTGTTCCAATAGGGCCAAAAAGTCTTCAAACAGCCTGAGATAATATTGAACTGTGGAATCATTCTGGGATTAATGACTTAGGAGCCATGGTTTGGAGGAAAAAAAAGCATTGATTTAAGCTTTCTCATTAACTCGATATGAAAATGTTCCTATTGTAGTCTGTGACGCCTCCTCCCCACCGTCAAACCCCCCCCACCCCTTGCCACCGCATCTTTTGTGTTTGATAGTAGCACATTGCAACCCATCTTAAAGTTTAAACATGCATCATAAATTGTTTACCTGTAATGACTGTTCAGTGACTTCAAAAATTAATGATTCAAACTTGAACCTGTAGAAAGAGACTATATGTTTTATCTGAAGTTAATTCCAGAAATTGCTTTTTTCTTTAAAGGTGTCAGTCCTTTTCGCTGCAGATTTGATATTTGTTTAGGTAAATATCCTATTGTGTGTTTTTCAGGTTCGACATGAGCTAGCCAGAAAAGTCTTTGACTGTTGCAGTTTTATTACGAAACATGACTTTAAAGTGACAATCTATCTGCTACCTCATATTCTAGTCTATGTTTTGCTTGGATGTGATGAAGAGGATCAACGTGAAGTAAGAAGCCAGTAATTATATTAAATTGCCTTTAGTTAATGTATATTTAACAGATAATGCTTCATAATGATCTCAGCCTGGTTTTGCTTTTACAAGAGCCATACCAGTAAAACATTATGGGTTGAATTTTACCAGCCCCTCGACTGGTAAATGGGTCATGGGGCGGCGCAGTGGTTAGCACCGCAGCCTCACACCTCCAGCGACCCGGGTTCAATTCTGGGTACTGCCTGTGTGGAGTTTGCAAGTTCTCCCTGTGTCTGCGTGGGTTTCCTCCGGGTGCTCCGGTTTCCTCCCACAAGCCAAAAGACTTGCAGGTTGATAGGTAAATTGGCCATTATACATTGCCCCTAGTATAGGTAGGTGGTAGGGGAATATAGGGACAGGTGAGGATGTAGTAGGAATATGGGATTAGTGTAGGATTAGTATAAATGGGTGGTTAATGGTCGGCACAGACTCGGTGGGCCGAAGGGCCTGTTTCAGTGCTGTATCTCTAAATCTAAAAATCTAATGGCAGGGAGGCCCGTAAAATGTTAGCAGGAGCAGCCCACCATGACCCACAACGCCGAGAAGGCCCTGCTGGATATTAGTGGCGGTGAGGCCTTGGTGTGGCACCCCCTGCTGCTTGGCGGCAGGGCCTTCATTAAAATATTTAAATGAGCATTAATAAAATTCTAAGTAACTTACTTGCCGACGGCAGCTGTCCCATGCCGATATTACGGCCAACCGGCCGCGACTCGCGCGCCTTCGGAATTCCGTTGGAGTTCTGAGGCGAGACACTGGTGGGTAGGGGGAAGGAATAAAATAATCAGGGTGGGGGAGCGGGGAAAACACTTTTTATTGGGTGTGGGGATGGTGGGAAGGGCTTGAAGGGTAAATGTTAAGAGGTTGGGGGGTGAAGTGCGGGTTGGGAATAAAGTTCCTTTTGATGATGCCCCGTAAACAAACATAGGGGAGGCTGCGAAAGGCCCTCCAGTATTTATTTACTTTTTTTATACATACTGCTGCACAGTATAACTTTAAATATTAAAATTTCTCCTATGGGCTTGCAGCTCTTTAAAAATGGTGGTGGCACCTGCGCAGTGGCCCTCTATGTCATCGGGGGCGGCCATTCTGCCCCCTCCATTTAAATCAGCACCCGTGTGTAATATCACGGGGGCTGTGCTGCGGTACATCCGTGTCAGAAGGCGGCGCGCTGATAAAGTTCAGCCCAATATATTAGTCAGCAGGTTCTATGTTGAGAAGAGAAAGAAAAGATAGTTCTTATCAAACATTATTAGATTTCAACGTAAAGGTTGGCCATGCTCTGGGAGCTAACCCAAAGTGTACTCATTCAGCACCCTCTTCCTTGTTTTAGTGTATAAAAATGCAGTGAAAATTTGACCTGGATCAGTTAACAGTTCAATATCCAGACTGGAAAAAAACTAAGTACATTACATAATTACATTATTCCATGCAAAAAAGATTCCAAATCTTAAATTTAAGGAAATGGGTAGTAAAAGATGGGCTGGGATGTATTTACAAAAACAGTATAACAATTTTTAAAGTTTTTAATAAAAAGAAAATTCGCTGAACATAAAACTAGGGTGAATAAAGTTAGAGTCATGGAGTCATTTATGGCAAAGAAGGAGGCCATTTGGCCCATCGAGTCCATGCCGACTCTCCACTCCCCGGCTTGATCCCCGTAGCCCTGCAAGTCTATTTCTTTCAGGTGGCCATCCAATTTCCTCTTGAAGTCATTGATCGCCTGTGCTTCCACCACCCTTGTGGGCAGTGATTCCACTCACTGTGTAAAAATAAAAGTGCTTCTTCATATTCCCCCTGCATATTTTGCCCAAAACTTTCAATCTGTGTCCCCTAGTCCTTTGAAGTGTTTAAAATGTATTTTAAATTAAAATTATATTTTAATTGTTTGTTTTAGTCCTGGAGGGTAAAGATGACAAAATAAAGATTTTCACCGGGTGCTCCGGTTTCCTCCCACAGCCAAAGACTTGCAGGTTGATAGGTAAATTGGCCATTATAAAATTGCCCCTAGTATAGGTAGGTGGTAGGGGGATATAGGGAAGGTGGGGATGTGGTAGGAATATGGGATTAGTGTGGGATTAGTATAAATGGGGTGGTTGATGGTCGGCACAGACTCGGTGGGCCAAAGGGCCTGTTTCAGTGCTGTATCTCTAAAATAAATAAAAATAAAATAAAAGCTGCTTCTAACATTGCAGCAATCTTATTACTAATTAGTTGGATCAAAAGTTATGAAACCGTCCAAGTCAGAGACTCTTATTTTCTTGAATCTATTGGCAGTCTCGGAGTTAAAATGTTGAGCACAAAAAACTACTGGTCAGTATTGAGTTTAGCTTCAATCTTATCAAACCCTGTGCTGAAAGATTTAATTGGTTGAGTTAGCTGAAAGTGGACTGTAAATATTTCTTGTGGAGGAATTTTTTTTATTTCTTCTGCAGGTGTATTCGGAGATGATGGCTGTCCTAAAGCATGATGAGTCTTGGGATAGGAGGTTGCAGGACAGTGCGTCAGACCTGAGTCAGTTGAGTACGCAGACTGTTTTCTCCATGTTGGATCATCTTGCACAGTGGTCCAGGCACAAATTACAGGCTCTTAGCTCTGAGAAAAGTGCTGGCAGATCCAGCAAGGACAGAGGGGGCCCTAATGGTGAGTCTCTGAAAGTAACACAGTTCTGATAGTTGAATAGGAACTATATCTACCTGTGTGAGACATATCTGTAGCCATTTCAAAATGAAAACTGCACTTACCCATTTAAAAAATAAGTTGTGTTACTTTCTGGTAAACGATTGCAGATGATCACTTTATTAACTTGCAGCAGTTATAATTACTATAGCGTTGTACCTCCACAGCTTTCTGGCTGTGATGCCCACTCGACAATGATTAGTTGCCAAAAATTAGTGAGGAAATAAAGCTGCTTCAACAAAGTCCAAAACGTGCAGTTTTAAAAAAAAAGGCTACATGCATATGATTTTTATGCAGTAATCTTATTTCAGAGTTTAGATGACTATTGTCCCTTTATCTGAACCTCTGTATGAGATTATATGTATGTAGTCACTCCCACATATATGATATTCTCTGTGGGAATATGCACACTAAAACAATAGTTTGTGTTAGTTGATGTTATCTGTCCAACAAACATACACCGTTATTTAGTTTTAACATCCTGTGTTCAGTACTGACGTAGTTTCAAGCTCTTGTTAACTGTTATGCAGTGCTAGATAGAAAATGACTGTTGAATTGCATTGTGCCATTATATTGGGCAAGTCTGTTCTGGTTGTCACTTCACAGTTGAATGTTATCGGTATGATGTGATTCCTCAGTAAGAGATTTATGTTGTGATTTTTTTTCATTTTTGAAAAGTTACTAATGCATTGTTGCTCACTCTGTTTCAAATTCTAATCTTAAAAACCAGCCATAATGTCAGAGAGAAATTTTCAAATCTGGATTCTCCCAAAACTAAAAACTTGTTCCCAAACTCTCAAAATCCGATTAAGATTTTATTATAAATCTTCAACAAGCTTCACACTACAATGAATCTCTTTTGTAGCTACCTTGTTGAGAGCTGAATGTTTTGCATGGGTTTACATTTTCACTTTTTGAATTTTTGACTGAAATTAGTTTAGTGTACAGTCGTGAAAGTTATAAGAGCTACCATTTATCAATATAACATTCCAACACTTCTGAATGCTGGTTAAATTCAGTGGCTAGTATCAGCAATGTTCTTCCTGCTACTGAGCATGCTTGATGCTTCATCATTACTTAAGAAATTTCTGTCATATGATCATCAGCTAACTGGTACATAAATATAAATCTATTATATGTCTCTTGCCTTGGGAGAAGGACAGAAGTGGGTTGGACCAAGATTTTTTTAAATCATGCATCACTGATGGGAGATTAGTGTTGTCATAAGGACTCTGGTGTGGCAGCTATTGCTTCATGAAGAAGAGCAACATTAATGAGGAGGTGCAGTATGCAGACTTGGTCAATCCCACTATTGATTGATGTATGTTACGAAAAACAATTGACTAGTGCAGTGAAGTTGACTGAAAGACATACAAGTTCTTTATGCAAATTCTGTGGCAATGACATTGAAGATGTGCTGTACACTATTTTCTCATGTACAAAATGCAATTACAATAAAATGCAGTTGCCTACCATGAAGCTGTATGTTTTGTTGCAGTTTCAAGCTCAGAATACAAAGAGTATAAAAACGTCACCTCTTTTCTGGACCTCATACCCCAGGATGCTCTTGCTGTAGCTTCTTTTCGATCCAAGGCTTATACTCGAGCAGTGATGCACTTTGAGTCCTTCATCACAGAAAAGAAAGAGAACATTCAGCAACACCTTGGATTTTTGCAGGTCCAATGAGTAGATAAGTAGTAGAAATTTCCAAAATGATCTTTACTTGAGAAATCTGGAAATAAGTCTTCTGTTTCATGAAACATCAGAGATTCAAAAACGTCTCTTCTAATCTTATGATGACATAAAAAACATAATGTACATTCCAACGCTCTATGTACAGTGAGATTCTATGATCTCTGATCGAACATTGTTTATGGTTTTATTATCTTTTAAGGAACTGTAATTCTCTTATAACTCACCCCTCACTGTCGTGCATTGTTCCTTTAATAACATTATCAGTGGTCTCTGTTTAATACAAAATGGTGTGACATGCATTTATTGTATGATTCTCAAAGGCAACCTTAATGAACAGATGCAGTGTGTAGAGAAGGTTAACCGCATATTAGATTCATGTGTAATGACAACAACAACAAAAAAAACACTCGTGTGGTAAAGTTGATAAGCCATACAAGTTCTTTATGAAACAGTATGCATTTTTAAAATTCCAATTACAGAAGCTATACGCAGCAATGCATGAGCCAGATGGAGTAGCTGGAGTTAGTGCAATCCGTAAAGGAGAGCGATCTCTCAGAGAGCAAATTCTGGAACATGAGAGCAGTGGACTGCTGAGAGATGCCACAGCTTGCTATGACAGGGCTATTCAGTTGGAACCTGATGAGGTAAATGTCAAAGAAAACTAATCCAAAATAGATTAATGTAAACCGTGAGACACACTTGATTTTTTGATACAAAACTGAAATCAGAATTTTCATTGAAACATTGATTTGTGTAGATCGGTGTTGGTTTACAAATTTTATATTGAAAATTGATTGTGCTTGCCTCTGTGACTCAGTAAGTAAATGCATTACCTGATATCTTACTGAACTGTACAGACTAGGCAGGTCCAAGGTATGATCTCTTGTTGGAGCTCAGTTAGCTGTTGTCAGCCAGAGCACCGGTAGAGGTGCTACAGTGTTGCCAAGCTAGGTAGGGTTAGATACCAGGCACAGATACTGCTAGTTGATGCACATGGATGGATTCCAGGTGAAGGCAGGATCTGGCTCAGCTGTGATTTTTCCCTCCTCTCACGGTTGATTAACCTGTGAGCGTTCAAAGTCTGGACTCTGGAACAGCTTTTTTGAGCAAGGTATTTCGAGGACTGCTGATGGGAGCAGTAACTGTAATTAATTTATTTTCCACTGCTTTGGCATCTTTTGTGGGAAAGTTCGTGGCTTGTATCCAGCATCTCCACATGGGTAGTATGAAAGTGCTACTTTGTGTGACTCATTCTGTTCAGTTTTTGAGGTATGCATGTATTTGATCATTATAACTTAAGTAATGCTTATGAGACTTGTATATGGTTGCTGAAAGGGACAGTTTGAAAGTGGCTTTCTTTTGTCTTAAATCAGATTATTCATTATCATGGACTGATGAAATCTATGCTTGGACTTGGCCAGTTGTCAACAGTAATTACTCAGGTTAATGGAGTGCTTGCAAGCAGGTATAGTCTACTCAACTTGTTAAATCCATTGCTTTTGGATATAGTTAAAATTGCTGAAATCATATTCATATTACTAAGTTACATAATTTTTAATATTTTTCTGACAAGGCCCATTGATCACCCAATAAATATGAAGGGTATGGATAACACTGAGCAATTAATGCTCTGGTCCCTTGGTTACCCCAAGCTTGTACAAACAAGCCAATAGAAATAAAAAAAAATGGAAAAGACATTGTATGGTATACAGTGAGGAGGATGTGATTTGGTATCAGAATTGTGGGAAATGATAGGGATGGTTTCACTTTCTCACCTCTCAACTGACCTAATACAGTGTTTTAATGGTCAACAAACAGACAAATGACAGGTTTTCTTGTAGGTTTAAAGAAGGATAAATGTTTATTAAACAACACCTGAAAATATTCGTAACTTCACCCATGCTCACACGCAAACAGAGATGCACACAGACACACAAGAAAAGATAGAGATTAGAAGATAACATGCATTTAGGTCTGATAGTTTTTAAAAGAGTTCACTGTAAACCTTGCATTCTTCCCTAGGGGTGACGATTTAAAAAACGGTGCAGGCCTGTTTTTCCTTTCTGCTGGTTCAATTATAAGTTTCAGGTAGCTGTTACCTGAATAAAGGTGAGACAGAGGATACTCAACCTGCCTTACCTTGGGATTCTTGACAAAGATATACCTACAAGGTATGGGCTCAAGTTCTGTGATCAAGTCAGGGAGTTTATTAGGCTTAACCAAGATATACAAAGTTAATTCTTAACAACGGCAGTAGGTGTACAGCAACACTTGGCACCAGAGCTAGCTTCTAAGCTCGCTGGGGCACAGCCTTCTCTTCTCCTTCTCTTGCTGTGTTCTGATGACCATGGTCTATCTTCTCCTTCTAAGATATTCTGTTGACCCGTCTAAGTGTGCCAACGATGTCCTGTAACACCCTTTTATCCTCCTTGGGGTGCTAGGATCTTAGCATATTAGGTTATGAATTATTTCAAGTATCCTAATTGATCCAGGTTGACATAATTGTTAGACCATATTTAGTTAATGGTTTAAACTACACACTTTAAAGATGCTTCCTATTTTTAACCCTTGCCAGATACCTAAAGTTCCCTTTTTTCCTGAGATAGCTCTATTTCAGCAGCTTTGTGGTTTTAACCACTATACTCTTTGACCTTTTTTATCCTTGTTCTTACATAAGTACAGAAAGACATGTTTTCCAGACTCTACAAATGTCAAGTCAACATTAAACAGCTATACATTGACCTATTTCAGTCAAGCCTATCCATTATGCCTTTCAGTCAAGCCTATCCATCATGCCTTGCAGTGAAGCCTTGACACTAGTTTCTTACAGAAAGAGTATTACAAAGCTATTCATAAAAGGATGCCATGAAAAATGCTCTTAATCTAACACAATGAAGACAAAAGTTGGAAAGTTTTAGGAGGGCGAATGCCCTGTTGTATCTCAGTCACAGTTCATTGTTGAAAACCCTGGTACAATTTCTCAGGTATGGAATTCAAAGCCATTTCCAGTCTCTGCCTACAGATAATTTAAAGATGATGGTCTAGGCAGGGTCCTTCTTCTTTCACTCTCTCTTTGGCTCTGCCTTTATCTGCCCAGCATATACTTTTATTAAGCTCCTTATCAGACCCCTGGTTTCTGTCATTTAGAATTAGAACATTACAGCGCAGTACAGGCCCTTCGGCCCTCGATGTTGCGCCGACCTGTGAAACCATCTGACCTACACTATTCCATTTTCATCCATATGTCTATCCAATGACCACTTAAATGCCCTTAAAGTTGGCGAGTCCACTACTGTTGCAGGCAGGGCGTTCCACGCCCCTACTACTCTCTGAGTAAAGAAACTACCTCTGACATCTGTCCTATATCTATCACCCCTCAACTTAAAGCTATGTCCCCTCGTGTTTGCCATCATCATCCGAGGAAAAAGACTCTCACTATTTGACCATGGTTTGTCTTTACTGTTGTCCTCCTAAATGGTGTCTGATGGAGGGGCCATTGTTAGACAATGGGGTCTGGGCGTCAGTTATCTTCATTCCATTTTGATAAAGTGGAGGTTTTTTCACACCCATTCATTTATGTTTGAATTTAGACACACCGGGCTGCGTTTTGTGGAGCCCAACGCTGAGATTGCTGGGCCCGATCTTACTGGCGGCGGCGAGGCTCTGTGGCGGCCTCTCCGCTGTTCAGTGATGGGACCCAACTTTAAATATTTAAATAAAGGGTAGGCATACATTTGCATAACTTTCACAGTGATCTTGCCAGCCGTCGCAATTGTCTGTGCAACGGCCAGCACTCGTGCCTTCCCTTTCCCGTCCAGGGAAAGCTGGCACCACTGAGGTGGGGAGGGGGAAACCTAGGATTTTGAGTGAAGTTGTGGGGGGTGGGGAACGGGGTCAACTCTGCATTTCTAGAGTGGGGGTGGGGGGGGAATGGGTGACCTCTGCACTTTGCGCAGTTGAGGGGCGGAAAGGTCAGATATTAAATGTAAGTGTTTTGCGGGGGTTGCGGGAACAGGGCGGCCATTTATTTTCTTTGTATTTGGGGGGGTGGGGGGGTGGTTGTACCGTCCAGGAATCAATTTACAGTGAATTGGAGTTGGGGGGAGGGCGGGTGATACAGGCTTCAACTGTGCACGTCTGGCAGCCCTTAAAAATGCCGCCAGCGCCTGCGCAGAGGCAGCTGACGCAGTTACTAGCGTTGCAGAGCCCATCCCCACCATGTATTGTGGGGGGGCAGACTGCCCTGTGTATGTAGATGAGACGTTGTGTGCTAGCTGCCAGCGGTGGGAGAATAAAGTTCATCCCACCATGTCTGCCATGCCATTGTTAATCCAACTTGTTGACGAGACATAGCAAGTAACACAGAATGAGACTTTTGCATTTTAATGCCTTTTCCAAGGCTGGTCCAGACATGAAGATTGACTCAGGGTTTTTGTAGTTTCTATGTGTATTGGCAGTACAGGATAATGTCACCTGACCTCTCAACTCCATCTTGTTTTTCAGGAAACATGTCTGTTTTTGGGTTTGTTTCATAAATTCATTATCTAGTTCATAATCCCTCCTTCCGTGAGCGTGACAGAATACTGATTACCTTCAGGGGTCAGTTAGCTCAGATGGCTAGAGTGTGATGCAGAAAGACACCAATAGCGCGGGTTCAATCTCTGTACTGGCTATGGTAGTTCACGGAGGCCTGCCTCTTCGTCTTACCCCATGGTTGAGGAGTGGTGACCCTCAAGCTATACATTACCAACTGTCTCTCTCGAATGGAGAGAGATGCCTATGGTCCTCAGGGACGATGGCTAGAACACCAACAACAACAACCTTCTCCTCCTTGAAAATAATTATATAATGTATGCTGATTTAATATGTATAAAATGTATTTTAATTTTCCAATACAAAAGCAAAATGCTGGAAATCTGAAACAAAAACAGAAAATGTTGGAAATACTCAGCAAGTCAGGCAGCATCTGTGGAGAGAGAAACATAGTTACTGAAAGGACCTGATGAAGATTTTAATTTTCTAATTCATTTTGTTCAGTTTAAGTTCAGATAATCTATTTGAAGCTTCAGGAGTCAATACTTTGGTTTTAAAATCATATCTTGAAAAAAAACAGAAAATAAATTTTATTTTTTTACAGTCTAAGATAAAATTATAAAATACCGTTAGACACCTAGACAAATGCAAGAAAGTAGTTTTACATTGGGTACATGATTAAATGTTCATGAAGGAGCAGTGTTAATCAACTTCTGATTCACAAGTCCTCGTGCAAACTTAGTTATTTGCTTCAACAAGAGCAGCTATAATCAATCCATGAATTAAACTAAATTAAGAATTATTTTCTAATAGTGTCATTTTGTTTTATTTTCAGTAATTTTTCGTTAGTGAAATGAAAGGAAATAGGAGCAAGGCACTTTGAAATGTGTGCAAAACTAAACAACTGGAGAATGGTTTGCAATATTGAAAATGAGATTTTATTAGATGAACAACATATTAACCTGCTGTAAGGTCTTTACGATAAAGAAAAGAAACAAACGTGTTACATGCTTCTTAACATAATCTGAGAATATATTACATTTAGTTGTTATTCACAGGCCTGAGTGGACCTCTGAACTGAACACATACAGGGTGGAGGCAGCATGGAAGTTAACACATTGGGACTTGCTACAGAATTATGTGACTACAGGTAATAAATGAAGCAAAATAAAACTAGACAAACACAGTGACGATGAATGAAGAATAATAAATAGATGTTAGAATTCCAACACAATGTCGAAGTGGGAAGAGGTACCTCTTAGAAATGTCATTTTAAAGAAATGTTTGCTCTTAAGGCCATTCAACCCCTTGTCTCTCCCGCTCACACTGTCATGCTCATTTTCATGGCCCAGAGGACAGACAATCATGTCTTTATCAATGCCAGTAGGTATGTAAGACTAACTTTGGCTTGTCCTCTTATTTTACTACCACCAGCTCCCAATCACCCCCCACCAACCCCAGCTGAGATTGAAACTACTACACCTACACCTCCCTGACATAGCATATTAGCGCAGTGACATAATCCCATTTACAATACAACTTTTGAAATCGAAATGTTCTGCTGGATTTAGAGGACAAAAATTGATTGTTTAGTTAGATTGCACATAACATTTTTATATATTGTAGTAAAGCCACACTTTGCAACTTCTATACATTCTTGACTGCAACATGACTAAAACACACCTTGAAAACTAGTGCATATTTTGGGCCATATTTGTGTTCTTTCAACAACTACTTATATTTATATAGCGCCATTAACTTAATAAAATGTCTCAAGGCGCTTCACAGGAGCATTGTAAAACAAAATGTGACACCAAACCACTAGAGATATTGGGTTGGATTTTACCAGACCCCACCCCCCCGCGCATCGGGGGTCGTGGCAGGGAGGCATGGAAAATGCCTCCGGGAGAGGCCTGCCACGGGCCTCGATGCTGGGAAGGCCCCGCCCCATATTACCAGCGGCGGTGAGGCCTCGTGGTGGCCCCCCCCCCCCGCTGCTCAGCAATGGCACCATCATTTCAATATGTTAATGTATTAAAATTAAGGAATAATTACTTACCTCGTTGTGCCAGCCGCCCCGCTCCCATATTACGACCAGTGGCTGGCGATCCCACGTCATCAAATCTCCGACCAGAGAATGGATGCGGGACTCTGGAGTGGGGAGGAGCTAAGTATTTCAGTGTGGGAGGGGAGAGAGGGAAAAAACGTACCTGATTTGTCGAGGGGGTAATGGGAAGGGATAAAGCTAGCAGTGTCTGAATTTTTGGGGAGGTGGAGGTCAGATTTTCAAGTATTTTGGTAGGAGAGAGGGCAGGAATGATACGTCAGGCTGTTGTGTGGGGGGGCGGGGGTGGTGGGAGAGGGGCTGGAAAGATTTCTGCAGTTATTTTTAATAGTTTAAAATGCACTGTCTCTTTAAAAATTGGAACTGTCAGTAAGGGCTCTAAGTCCTTTAAAAATGGCGCCGGACACTGCTGCTGGGGACAGAGCGCCCACCCCCTCCACGTCATCGGGGTGGGAGTCGGTCTGCCCTGGCCATGTAAATGAGCCGCTGCGCTGAATACTGCAACGGCTCCGCAGGGCAAATCCCTCGCATGCACTCTGTCATCTTTGAAGCTTGCCACCAGGAGCGGCAGGAAAAATTCAGCCTATTAGGTCAGATGACCGAAAGCTTGGTCAAAGAGGTAGGTTTTAAGGAGTATCTTAAAGGAGAGTGAAGCAGAGAACATAGGGAGGAAATTCCAGAGCTTAAGGCCTGGGCAACTGAAGGCGCTGCCACCAATGGTAGAGCGATTAAAATCAGCGTTGCTCAAGAGACCAGAATTCGAGGAACACCGATGTCTTGGAGGGTTGTGAGGCTGGTGGAGATTACAGTGATAGGGTGGGGGGCGACGCCATGGAGGGATTTGAAAACAAGGATGAATATTTTAAAATCAAGACTTAGCTTGACTGGGAGTCAATGTTGGTCAGTGAGCGCAGAGGTGATAGGGGCCTGGGACTTGTTGCAAGTTAAGACATGGGCAGCAGAGTTTTGAATGATCTCAAGTTTATGGGTAGAATGTGGGACACCAGCCAGGCATATATTTTGGGGAGGGTTCAAGTGAGGGGAAAGTTAAAGAGAAAGGATAAGGCAATAGTGCAGGGTAGGGAAATGGGTAATGATAAACAGAGTTTGACAGTAAGGGACAGAGGGTACAACCATAGAATGTATCAGCAAATGGGATCAGGAAAAATGGTAAAAAGACAGAAGGAAAAGTTCTTTATCTGAATGTAGGCAGCATTCGTAATACAGTCGATGAATTGATGACACAAATAGAAATAAAGGGGTTTGATCTGATAGCCATTACAGAGACATGGGGCTGGATTTTACCTTAGGTGAACTGGAACCTGCTTCCACCTCGCCTGGAGATCCGTCCCGCATTTTACAGGTCCCCGGGCTTTAATTGTCCAGAAGTGGGACTTCCACCAGCCTGAGGGAGGCAGTCCCGCCTCATTGAGCTGCCGGCCAATCAGTGGGCCGGCAGCTCTTAATCCCAGCAGCGCCACTGGGAGCGGTGGCCACTGCGGGACTGCAGCCCAGCCGACCAGATGGATCCATGAGGGAAGGTAAGTTGGGCATGCCTCACCAGGGGATCTGTCCTTCCCTGGTGAGGCTGGAGTGCTTGTTTGGGGTGAGGGGGGCGTCTTGTGTTGGGTAAATCCCGCGTGTGCACCCTGCGGGGTGGTTGGGAGGTGGGGGCAGCCCTCAATCAGGAACCGTATGCCCGACTACCGTGCCCCATTCCACCCCCCCCCCCCCCCCCCCCCCGGAGCACGGAAAGGCCGGCAGCTATCTTTGGGCTTTCATGTCCCCAGCACACCCGCTTGCCACGGGTAAAATACCTGTGGAGGCAGGCGAGGGCCCTTACGTGACCGTTAAGTGGCCACTTAAGGGCCTTGATTGACCTCGAGCGGGCGGACCGTCCCCCCTTCGCCCGACTGCCGTAAAGTCGACCGGAGGCGGGAGCGGGGCGGGTAGGTCTCCCAGAGCCTCCTGCTCAATTTTACGCAGCCCCCACGCCACCAACCAACCGCAGGGGCGGCGTAAAATTCAGCCCATGGTTGCAAGTTGACCAAGGCTGAGAACTGAATATTTGTGGGTATTTGACATTTCGAAAGGATAGGAAAAAAGGAAAAGGAGGTGGGTATCTCTATTAATAAAAGATGAGATCAGTACAGTAGTGAGAAATTATCTTGGCTTGTAAGATCGAGATATAGAATCAGTTTGGGTGGCAATAAAAAAGAGCAAGGGAAAGAAGTCACAGGTGGGAGTAGTTTATAGGGCCCTAACAGTAGCTACACTGCAAGACAGAGTATAAATCAAGAAATAATGGGAGCTTATAAGAAAGGTATTGCAATAAACGTGGACGATGTTAATCTTCATATCGTTTAGACAAATCAAATTGGCAAAGGCAGCCTGGAGGATAAGTTCATAGTTCATAGATAAGTTCTTATAAGCCCCCATTATTTCTTGATTTATACTCTGTCTTGCAGTGTAGCTACTGTTAGGGCCCTATAAACTACTCCCACCTGTGACTTCTTTCCCTTGCTCTTTCTTATTGCCACCCAAACTGATTCTATATCTCGATCTTACAAGCCAAGATAATTTCTCACTACTGTACTGATTCAGGACAGTTTCTTAGAACAATACCTTGTGGAGCCAACCAGGGATCAGGCTGTTTTAGACCTCACAATGTGTAATGAGACAGGATTAACTAATGACCTCATAGTAAAGGATCTTCTAGGGAAGAGTGATCATAACATGATAGAATTTCACATTCAGTTTGAGGGTCTGAAACTAGTGTCTTAAAATTAAAGGTAATTACAAAAGCATGAAGACAGTTGGTGAAAGTAGACTGGTAAAATAGGTTATATGGTAAGATATGCAGTGGCAATCATTTAAGAAGATATTTCATAACACTCAACAAAGATATATTCCATTGAGAAAGAAAAACTCTTAAGAGAAGGACGAACCATCTGTGGCTTACTAAGGAAGTTAAAGATGGTATCAAATTGAAAGGAAAGGTATACAATGTTGCGAAGATTAATGGTAGTCCAGAAGATTGGGAAATTTCTGCTCATCCAGTACTGGATATTGTATAAGCAGTCTGATAATTTAGCAACCATGGCGGAGTCAAGAGAGGTGATGGTGAGCTGTAGCTTTCAGATGATGTCACCGAGGGGCAGCATTTAGATGGGAAATAGGAGGGGCCCAAGGATAGATCCTTGGGGGACACGAGAGGTAACGGTGTGAAAGCAGGAAAAGAAGCCATTGCAAGTGGTTCTCTGGCTACGATTAGATAGGTATGAATAGAACCAGGTGGGAGCAGTTCCACCCAGCTGGACGACATTCGAGACGTTGGAGAAGAATGGTGTGTTCAGCCATATGAAAGACTGCAGACAGGTCAAGAAGGGCGAGGAGAAAGTTTACCTCTGTCACATTTGGGTCGGATGTAATTTGTGACTATTTATTTTCTCTTGTCGTTTCATTGGAATATTCCTGTCTCTGCTTTCTCACTCTAGCATTTGTGTCTTTTTGATCTAAATACTGTGTTAGATGACATAGTTTTGGGAAAGGAAGAAATGCTTTAGCCATTTTCTGGACTTCTGTAAAATGTTCACAAAGTGCAAGAAGTATGGCAAGCAACCTCTAATGATTGTGCAGTGCACATCACAATCGTTACTTTAAGTTAAGTAATCCTCAGTAAATACTTCCTTTGACCCTGTATAAGATTGCTTGTAATAAATACTTTCCATTTAGAGGGGAAATCCTGTTCTTGGAGCGTGAGACTTGGACAGCTATTGCTTGTTGCTAAACAGAGCAATACGGAGGGCTTCTATGAACAACTGCAGGTTACTCGAGCAGAACAGATTGTGCCTCTCTCTGCAGCAAGCTTTGAACGAGGGTCCTATCAGCGAGGTTATGAGTATATTGTCAGGTACTGTTGGAATTGACTTCACTAGATATTTCTGTTTCAAGCATATTAATACATTATTAATTCTGAGTCATTTTCCTTTACTCAGACTGCATATGCTGTGTGAGCTGGAGCACAGTGTCAAAGGACTGCTTCACCAGCAGTCTGGGAAACATCATCAAGAAAATGAGCATCCTCTGAACTGGCAGGCTCGTCTAGAAATGACACAAAATTCCTTTCGAGCTAAGGAGCCAGTCTTGGCACTGCGGAGAGCATTGCTCAGTGTGAATAAAATGTATGTAGACATAATTTGTTTTCAATTTTAGATAGTGAAATAATGGGAAAGTATTGGAGCAATTACATTTTGGTGGGAATTTGATGGGTTAAGAAAGCCTGTTTGAAGACTGGATCACTCCATATTACAATAATGTTGTATTTGCATCTACTAATGGTTTACTTAAATTCTTCCAAGTCGTGCTTCAAGCTGTGCATACATGTAAAAACAAGTGAGAATTAGTTCTGTGAAATTCCACAAGAGCCATTCGGTAAAAATTTGATGCCATTCATTTATTCCTGGGCTCGACTGAGTCTTTAATTGGGAATCATACAAAAGCAGTTGGCAGGGCACCTTATATTGTTGGTATTTTCATGTTGGAGATATAAGTAGTACTTATTGTAAAGGAATTGTGTTGTATATAATGCATTGTACCATATAGTGGTAGAAATGCAGGTTTGGTGCACTTTTACACAAGGTGTATGCCTGGTTTCAGCAGTGTTATTGCTGGAGAGCATGACTAAATAAAACCGAGGCCTCCCATGAGCTAAGAGGGCGTGGAACTATTATAATACAAGTTCCCCTGCAATACTATTGGAACATCTCAACTAACTTGAATGGCATTAACAGAGGCCCGAAAATGGTTTATTGGCTAGGGAAGGGAAACCGTTTTCTTTTATTTGGAATTATAAGAATTTGAAGTGACTTTTTAAAAAAAGATAATAAATTAGTTTTTTTTGAATTGTGTTAAATACTATTGATATCAGGTTTAATCTATGTGATTATAAATAGGATAGACTACAGTGAGATGGTTGGAGAATGCTGGCTACAAAGTGCCAGGGTCGCCAGGAAAGCAGGTCATCACCAAACTGCATACAATGCCCTCTTAAATGCAGGAGAGTCCAGATTACCTGAGCTTTACATAGAAAGAGCAAAGTGGCTTTGGTCCAAGGTATGTTTAAGATTAACAAAGCAGCACCATTTGCAAACTTTACTTTAGGGGGCTAAGGAAAAGGAAGGGAGAGTCCTTGTCTAATGCATGTTGGAATATCAAAGGTGTTCCTAAATATCAGTAACCACTATTAATCTAAGGATATTCCCGAATAGGACTCAGGTGTCAGATAGGAAGGTAGGTCTTCGGTACACACTGTATAAACTAAAATCAAGCATACTGGTTTTACAATAAGCCAATTACAAATTTAACTGTAGCTCTAAGATCACCTGCTTTTGCACCTACCTCAACCCATCAATGCTGAAATCCTTGTCTGTACCTTTGTTGTCTCCAGACTTGACTGTTCCATTGTGTTCCTGGTCTACCATCCTCCGTAAGCTTCAGCTCATGTTTACCTACAGCTAGGGCGTGTGATTTCTTGCATTATAGATTTATTTATTCAAACTGTATTTTGTGAAGTTGTTCCATTTTTATAATGAGCAATGATATACACATGATGTTTTAATAATCTCAAGTAATAAAGTCCAATGTTAGAGGAGAGGTAGATGCTCGTTGTTAACACTTCCTATCTTCACAACTGAGCTTGGAACTAATTACTATAAAATCTTCTTATGCAGGTATGTCCTGCCCTCCTGGTGGTTTAGTTTTACACACATTCTCTTAGAAGTACAAAAACGGAATCACTGCGGTAGTTGCAGTAGTTAGATTACTATTTTTATCGGCAATGATTAATTTTTCATTTTTTGATTAAAAATCCTCGGTTCTTCATGGAATATCAACCTGAGAAGAAAACCTGTAACTGCAACAATAACAATTTCATGATTTTCCATGTCAGTGATTCTTAGATCATCTTTAAGTGATACCATTGGCTTTGTGCTGGGTCTCCATGCCTACTAGGTACTTAATTTGCATTACAGCTCGCCAATAGAGGAGGTGTATTATATAAGTCAGGGTTAGAATGAAGCCCAGGGTCTATGGATGCAAGAATAGCATGTTTATCTCACTGAACAGTCTAGACAAGCTATTTAGATCTATGTTGACTGCACTCAATTACTCTTTGATCTCGATAATCATTTAATCCTATGCAACTAAATTATTTTCCTTTTGCCTCCAGGGGGATGTTCACCAAGCTTTAATTGTCCTGCAGAAAGGTGTTGAGTTGTGTTTTACAGAAACAGAAGTGAGCGATGATAAAAGCTGTTTGATAAAGGGGAAAGCTGTGCTGTTGGTTGGACGATTTATGGAAGAGACAGCTAATTTTGAAAGCAATGCAGTTATGAAAAAATATAAGGTAACTGAAATATTCTGAAATGCTTCTATGGTTAGATTGATGCAACAACTGTAGTGTTAGTGTGAATGGGGTTTTGCTTCACACCAACACTGAATTTGTAGCACGAATCTGGAGCTTGGTTCTGACCTGACTCTGGAATGAAACACAATGAAACTCTTTAGAGAGGAAAGTGGCACTGCACTTGGCTCTGGGGTCAGGTTGAGCCCAGACTCTGGCTTTACAGTATAATTATGCTACAGTTGTAGTCTGAATGTGGTTCAAAATTAGCACATTGTAAATAATTGAATTGGAAGTGTTATGTATGGCTGTCTTCTTAAAATTAAAAATATCAGAGAATGGAATTTTCATATGCCTCTCCTCATATAGCAAGTTTTCAATCTCTGCTGAACTGTTAGGGGAGATGCTTTCCTAATGAGAAAAACTTAAAAAAGGTGAAGGAGGACCCCTGAGCCACTCTTGCACACCTTCGAGCAGCTTGGCTGCAGAATTTATATTGGTTCAAGAATTGTATTGGTAGATGCCTTTCCTGGAGAGCGGAGCATGGTGTGAGACAGAAAATATGATTTTAAAATTGGGGAAGTGGAATATCTTCTGTGCTTTTAATATTTCAAATTTCATAGTATAATTTAAGGAGTTATTTTTTATCATTTTATCATGTTTGTAGACATATTTGAAAGTACAGCAGCATTGAGGGAGACAATTAAAATAAACGTTACAGGAACATTTTAAGATAACCAGAGAAATGTCATGTCAAAATTTAATTCTAAAGAATTTAATTTACTTTAGAGACAGATTGCTTTTCCATTCCATAAAGATGGAACATATGATAACTTTTGTTGTGTGCCTTATTTTTCTTTCAATTATTAAATGACCAATAGTTTGCAGATGTTTCTTTTTAACTGCAGTTAACTATTTTCTTGGTGTATCCTTCAGTTTCACAAATCAGTTTCCACCTTTGCAGGAAGTGACCACCTTGTTAGCAGATTGGGAAGATGGACATTTTTACTTGGCGAAGTATTATGACAAATTGATGCCAATGGTGACGGATAACAAGATAGAAAAGCAAGGAGATTTGATTCGCTACATAGTCCTTCATTTTGGCACGTAGGTGTCTGGATCAAGTGGAGCTTATGTGCTTCAATAACAAATTGGGAATGTGAATTACAAGAAGTTGTTTTTTTAGTTGACAATATCAAGAGTGAGGCGTGCTGGGAGTGGGAATTTTTTCTGTCGATTATCCATTAGAGACCAATCCCACATCTGAAAAGTGTGTGTTACAACCAACTGCATCTCCTAGTTTTCCAGGAATATATATTTTTATATTAATGCTTACTTAATTATAATCTTAAAACAGATTGATGCAAGTTCCAGTGAAGTTTTGTATTTCAGGAGGGGGAATTTTAACGTTTTGACCTGCCACGATTGGGGAGACCCGGTAGCACGCAGGAACCCCGAAGTCAGGCTTTCCCTGCACGCTGTGTCACTGACAGGTTTGCCACCCGGATGGCAGCCTGAATGATTAGGCTTGACTTCCAGTCGGGCAGTGAATGCTGAAGAAGCGGCCGAAGGGCCAAGTAGGTCCGAGACCCGATTATGGTGGGGGATTGTCGCAGATCGGAGGCTATGGGGGGAGGTGTCATTGGAGATCGGAGGCCTCAGTTGGGGAGCGGGGGAGGAGATTGGAAGGATTGAGGTGGGAAGGGAGTACGATTGTGGGTTGGGTACACTGGATCCAGCAGGTGTGGAATGGCACTCGTCTCTTGGAGCTAGCAGACCCCACCTCCCTTCAGCTGGTGGGTTTCCCAAGGCCTGGAAAGCCTAGTCAATCAGATTTAAATTTGATAAATATAGGGCACGCAGCGTCATTATAATACGAAAGTTGCCAACCCACTCCCTAGCAGTGGGTAGGTTGTGCCCCCACCCCCCTTTTAAAACCAGAAGTGGGTGGGTTGGAGTCAGGATTCAGATTTTTAACAGGCTAATCTCCCACCTATTCCATCCCCCTCCCCTACTTTTAGGGGTTAAAATCCTCCCCCCTGCCATGTGTCAGATATTTGGGGAAAAAATAACAGGTTAGCTCCCACACACTGATTCTGAAACAAATATTAATATTACAAAAGTGAAATTACTCCAACACCAGGAGGGATCCATAGTTCCAATTGAAATATTCCAAAAAAGGTTAATTCTATATTAAAAGTGTTGGTGTATATCTTTTGGTTGCATATTTGAATGAAAAAAAGATTTTGTTTTTATGTTTTAAGAAGGGTCACTGACCTGAAACGTTAACTCTGCGTCTCTCTCCACAGATGCTGCCAGACCTGCTGAGTATTTCCAGCATTTCTTGTTTTTATTTTATATTGTTTTTATGCTAGTTTGATTGAATCCTGAATTGGAGTATTTCGCTCTTCAACAGAATATATTAAAAGTCTTTTTTAACCAAACATATTTCTCCTTTTTTGAAGCTCAGCGCTGCATGTCCATGCTTCTGCAGGATAAACTACATTGCCTTTGACCTTTTTTTGCTCCCATGTGTGACCAAACTTGCTGTGTAATTTCAGTTAACTCTTAAGAATTTGGCTAGAATTTGTCATCGTAAAATAAAAATAAAATTTTTTGTTAATTTAAAAAACAAATTATTTGAAGAATACTGAATTAAATGTTCTCAATGAAAATCTTTATTTTGCAATTTTAATATTTCTTTCTTACTTCCCTCCACCTCCCCCCCCCCCCCCCCCCCCCCCCAAACTAACTGCACAATCACTTTTATGTGCATTCTGTGAAAATGTAAGTTCTGTCAATTCAGAAACTAACCTATTCACTTTAAGTAGACAAAAGAACTTGCTTATATAGCACCTTTTATGTCCTCAGGATCTGCCAAAGCACTTCACAGCCAATGAATTACTATTTAAGTGTAGTTATTTTTGTTTTGTAAGCAAGAAACGTAGCCAATTTGTGCACAGCAAGGTCCTATAAACAACCTTGAGATTTTGAGCAGTTAATCTGTTTGGATGGTGTGAGTTGAGCTGTGAATATTGGCGATGACACTGGGGAAAAGCTCCCTGCTTTCCTTTAAAAAAAAAAGTGCCGAAAGATCACCTGAGAGGGCAAACAGAACCTTAGTTTATCATTTTAGCACTTACACATTATGTCATCATTATTGGCAATCCCTCATGTTAGGATGATTCTTGCTTGTGGTTGGCAGGTTGGAAGTGAGATGTCAGTGTTGCCTGTGTGCTCTCCCACAATGAGGACATAGGTTGTCAGCTGCTAGAGGTAGTGGCCACACATTGGGCTGAATTTAGTGGGCCCCCTAAGAAGGGTTCGGAGGTGGGGTGGTGGGGGGGGGTTACGGGTGGGGGGTGGTGGGGGTGCCTGTTGCCTCCCTGTAGCAACAAATGTTGTTAGGGGTGGAATAGGCCAACAATGGCCTTCCTGCCCAGAGGCCAATTGAGGCCCTTTAATGGCCTATTAACGGCGAGTTAAGGTCCTGTCTTGCCCCACTGCTGCTGGGATTTAACCAGTTACGGGGGGGTGGGGGCATCCCTCCTCTGTGGGCAATCTGTGGCCCACAGAGGGCCCCCACTGGGAAAACCTACAACTCCCTGAACCCCTGTAACCCAGCACTGAATGCCCACTTCCCTCCGCCCCCTCCCCAACCCTCACCAGGCTGTACTGAACTGACCCTAGTGATCCCGCTTCACTTACTTTGGATCCGGGCTCCAGCGCTGGGCGCTGCCGATATTGCTAAGCTGCCGGCCATGTGACTGGCCGGCAGCTCTTGGAGGAGGGATACCTGTGTTCAAAGGGAGGGGGATCCTGGTAATTGGCCTGGTGCCGTAGAATCACTCTGGGGCACTAGCTTGCCCAGGCGGGATTTCCTCTGACATTTCAGCCTGGTGCTGGGAATCCCGCCATGGGGACAAAACCCAGTTATAAACTTCTGACTGAAAGATGAGCGTGCTACCAACTGAGCCAAGTAAATGCTTTAAAATAGGTTCTGAATATTGTGAAGTTCTTGGTCTGTGTTCACAAAGCCAAATTACATATTTCTCAACTGGATCTCATTTGTTCAACAAAATGAATGTGCAGACTATCAAGGTCAGCAATTTTGTATTTGTTTTTGTTTGACTCTGCACATTAACTGACCTCTGGACATTGATTTGTATTTGTAATATACACAAATTGAAAGTAAACAGTGAATTGTTATATGAAATCATTTAGTTGATGATGCTTTATATGTATAATACATAATACATTTTTAAATATTAAATGACAGATCTCTGCGGTTTGGAAATCAGTTCATCTACCAGTCCATGCCTAGAATGTTATCCTTGTGGCTTGATTATGGAGCAAAAGCCTATGAATTGGAAAAGGGTAAGAATACCTTAATTTACATGTACTTTTCTGCCTAGTTAAAGCAAATTTTTTGTAATTTTTTTTAGAACAGTTTGAACAAATATTCTTTTCTGTGCAGCGCCTGGACGTACTGCCGATCGTATTGCCATGAGAACAGATCTCGAAAAGATTAACAAGGTGATAGAGGATCACACTAACTACTTGGCTCCCTACCAGTTTCTGACAGCATTTTCACAGCTGATTTCACGAATATGCCATTTTCATGATGATGTGTTTGCTCGACTGAAGGGTATTATTGTCAAGGTTTTCCTGGCCTATCCCCAGCAGGCTATGTGGATGATGACAGCTGTCTGCAAGGTAATTAGATGATAGTACTTCAGTGCATTACATTTAAATGAATAATGTTATTTACAATCAGAGAGTGGTGAGAATGTGGAATTCGCTATCAGGCGGAGAGGTTGAGGTAAATAGCATAGATGCACTTAAGGGGAAGCTAGAAAAGTACACACCATGCTTACTTGGAACTATACCATCGTCCCTTCGCTGTTGCTGGGTCACAAACCTGGAACTCACTTCCTGACAGCACTGTGAGTGTCCATACACCGCATGGACTACAATGGTTCAAGAAGGTGGCTCACTACCACCTGCTCAAGGGCAATTCGGGATGGACAACAAATGCTGGCCTTTCCAGCGACGCTCACATCCCATGAACAAATTGGAAGAAAAGGCTATGTTGAGAGGTTGCGATGAAGTGAAGTGCAGGAAGGCGTGTGTGGAGCATTATTACCAGCAGGCTGAATGGTCTCTGAGTGTGTATAAAATTCTATGTAATGCTTTAATGCAAAAAATGTTCTTCAGTTGCTAAAAATTGATAAAGAGGTATTCGAAAAAGATGTTTGTCCTTAAAGTTGATAAGTCACCAGGACTGGGTGGGATGCATCCGAGGATACTGAGAGAGATAAGAGAAGAAATTGCGGAGGTACTGGGCATAATCTTCTAATTGTCCGTAGATACTGGGGTGGTGCCAGAGGATTGGAGAATTGAAAATGTTACACACTTGTTCAAAAAAGTGTGTATGGATAAGCCCAGCAACTACAGGCCTCAGTGGTGGGAAAGCTTTTTAAAAACTATAATCCAGGACAAAATTAACAGTCACTTGGACAAGCGTGGATTAATTAAGGAAAGTCAGCATGGATTTGTTAAAGGCAAATCGTGTTTGACTCACTTGATGTTGTTTTTTGATGAGGGTAATGCTGTTGATGTGCTACACATACTCACGGACTTCCAAAAGGAATTTGATAAAGCGCCACATAATAGGCTTGCCAGCAAAGTTGAAGCTCATGGAATAAAAGGGACAGTGGCAGCATAGATACCCTCACCCCTTCCCCTCCCTCCCAGAACCGCGATAGGGTTCCTGTTGTCCTCACATTCCACCCCACCAGCCTCCACATCCAAGGGATCATCCTCCGCCATTTCCACCACCTCCAGCGTGATGCCACTACCAAACGCATCTTCCCCTCCCCTCCCCTGTCAGCATTCCGAAGGGATCGTTCCCTCTGCGACACCCTGGTCCACTCCTCCATTCCCCTGACACCTTATCTCCTTCCCATGGCACCTTTCCATGCAACCGCAGGAGGTGTAATACCTGCACTTTTACCTCCTCTCTCCCCACCAGCTCTCATGCCCACATCTCTGTCCTGGGCTTGCTGCAATGTTCCAGTGAACATCAACACAAGCTTGAGGAACAGCATCTCATTTACCAATTAGGCAGGCTACAACCTATCTGACTGAACATTGAATTTAATAATTTTAGAGCATGACTGGTCCCTTTTTTTATTATTTTATTTTGTTTCATCATTTTTTTACCATGTCCCTGCCCACTTTTTTCATGTTTGTGCTTTTGGCCAGGGCTGTTCAGTATTCTGTCATTTAACATCCTCTCTGCAGTTAATGCTTTGTCTTTCACCACACCGTTAACACACCCTTTGCCTTTGCCGCATGACCTTCTTGTCAGTTATTCTCTGTGACCCTCTGTCCTATCAACACCTTCCCTTTTGTTATCTTTTGCCCCACCCCCACTTTATTTGCTTAATACCTATTACATTCCTAACTTTTGCCAGTGTTGATGAAAGGTCACTGACCCGAAACATTGGGCTGAGTTTTACGCTGCCCCGGCGGGTGGGATGGTGGCATGGGGGCGGCGTAAAATTGAGCTGGAGGCTCTGGGAGGACTATCCTCCCCGCCTCCGCCTCCAGTCAAGTTTATGGCGTCGGGTGGGCCGGGGAAACGGCCCACCCGCCCGAGGCCAATCAAAAACCTTAAGTGGCCACTTAAGGGCCTTCGCCCGCCTCCTTGGGTATTTTACCCGTGGCAAGTGAGCGTGCTGGGGACGTGAAAAGCCATCCAGTGATAGTTGCCAGCCTTTTTGTGCCCCGGTGGGGGGGGGGGGGGGGGGGGGGGTGGCCATGGCAGTCGGGCACAAAACGCCCGATTGAGGGCCGCCCCCGCCTCCCAACCCACCCCTGGGACCCAAGAAGTCCCCCACCCCAAACGACCATTACAGCCTCATCAGGGAAGGACTGATCCTCGTGAGGCAAGCCCAACTTACCTTTCCTCCAGGCTCCATGGTGTCAGCTGGGCTGCAGTCCCAGCAGTGGCCACCACTCCCAGTGCTGCTGGGACTGAGAGCTGCTGGCCCGCAGCTCACTGAGGCGGGACCTCTTCCCGCAAGTGGGTGGAAGTCCCGCCTCGGGACAATTAAAGCCTGGGGATCTGGAAAATGCGGGATGGATCCCCGGGCTAGGCGGAAGCGGGTTCGCCACCGACTTTCACGTTGGCAGACTCCCGTCCACCTAAGGTAAAATCCAGCCCATGAGCTCTGCTTCTCTCTCCACAGATGCTGCCAGACCTGCTGGGTATTTCCAGCATTTTTTGTTTTTATTTCAGATTTCCAGCATCTGCAGCATTTTGTTTTTATTATACCATAGATATGAAGTTGGCTGAGTGACAGGAAACAGAGAGTAGTGCTGAATGGTTGTTTTTCAGACTATAGGAAGTATACAGTGGAAGTATACAGTACTGGGACTACTTTTCTTGATGTATATTAATGACCTTGACTTGGGTGTACAGGACATGATGGACTGAATGGCCTCCTTCTGTAACAATTCTGTGATTCTATGAATGTAGCAACAATTCAACTCCCAAATGCATAACCACATAAAATAACATTGTACAGATATTATAAATTTGCTAGTTTCCTGCTTTTCCAAGAAATTCCTAAAAAGTTTGGTTGGTTTTTAAATTAATGTTTAAGGCCACCTCCTTTGTAGGAGGTGTTTTTGTTTCATTTTCTATTGTAAGCCTCAATACTCATGAGGAAGTGACTTCATTTGAAAAGCCTATTTGACCGTCTTTATAAATAACTTACACCTAAGAATTTAAGTTTACTGGAAGTAGCAGTTAAAAATTTAACAGCTTCTGATATTGTGTGTTTTTTGGGTTCTATACAATTTTAGTACTGTATTGAGCAAACAAAGCCAGTTCTTGCATCAGAAATAAATGTAAGATGATTCGCTAGTTTCACTTTTTTCCATGCTGCTAATGACATAAACATTGTACGTTACATGACAAACAAAAAAGTTCATTTTCTTTTGCAGTCATCTTATGCGACACGAGTCACTAGGTGCAAGGAAATCCTTCAGAAGGCCATTAATGATAAGGACTGTTTAGGCAAGTTTGTAGGAGATGCCACTCGTCTCACTGAAAAATTGCTGGAACTGTGCAATAAATCGGTACGTGATTTAATATTTTGTGAAATTCATGTATATATTTTATTTCCAAATGTGTTCTGTCAAACTGATAAATTATTAGCATAGAACTGTCTTAAAAATATGTATATATTATCTTCAATTTTGTGAGTAAAAGTGTCCTATTACTTTCAATGGGTAAGCTTATTAAAGAGAAAGGGGGTTGTGTCTGGGCGACGCCTTCAAATAATTTTTTTTCTACCTCCACCCTTAACTTCGACCCCCCGAGAAAGCTGGGATAGTTTTTAAATTAAGGTTTAGGATCACCTCCTCTGTCTGAGGTGGTTTCAATTTGATTTAATTTTCTATTTTGTGCCTCAATATTCACGAGGGAACCTCTCATGATATCAGAAAGTAGCTTTGTTATGCTGATTGGGAGGCACATGGGCCGATGTACAAAGGCTGTCAAGGATCCCGAGTTATATTACGTTATAGACTTGGTTGTTATGAGACCTGTAGTTGATGTCAAATGAAGGGCTCCATGGTTAAGGTTTTCTTTTAAGAAATGGCCTGCTTGGGGATATGTATGTATCACATTTAAATCGAAAATATCTCCGGTAACGATAACTAAATTTAGACACTCAAAAAAAAACTTAGTTGTTCATTCAGGAGGAGGGAGACACACAAGTATGGACACTGTTACTATTTTTCATCATAATATATTGTTTCTAACTAAACTGTACATAAGACTTGGGATTGGACAGAGTCAACATGGATTTATGAAAGAGAAATCATGTTTGACAAAACTGTTAGAATTTTTTGAAGATGTAACTAGCAGAATGGATAAAGGGGAATTTTTAGGCTTTTGATAAGGTCCCACTCAGGAGGTTAGTGAGCACAATTAGAGCACATGGGATTGGAGGTAATATACTGGCATGGATTGAGAATTGGTTAACGGACAGAAAACAGAGAGTAGGAATGAACGGGTCATATTCAGGTTGGCAGGTTGTGACTTGTCGGGTACCACAAGGATCAGTGCTTGGGCCCCAGCTATTCACAGTCTAGATCAATGATTTGGATGTGGGGACCAAATGTAATATTTCCAAATTTGCTGATGACAAAACCATGTGGGAATGTGAGTTGTGAGGAGGATACAAAGAGGCTTCAAGGGGATTTAGACAGGCTAAGTGAATGGGCAAGAACATGGCAGATGAAATATAATGTGGAAAAATGTGAAGTCATCCACTTTGGTAGGAAAAACAGAAATGCAGCGTATTTCTTAAATTGTGTTGATGTCCAATGGGACCGGAGTGTCCTTGTTCATAAGTCACTGAAAGCTAACCTGCAGGTGCAGCAAGCAATTAGGAAGGAGTAAGGAAGTCTGTTGCAATTGTATAGATCCCTGTGAGACCACACCTGGAGTATTGTGCACAGTTTTGGTCTCTTTACCTATACTTGCCATAGAAGGAGTGCAATGACGGTTCACCAGACTGATCCCTGGGATGGTGGGATTCTCCTGTGGGGAGAGATTGAGAAGACTGGGCCTATATTCTCTAGAGTTTAGAAGAATGAGAGGTGATCTCATTGAAGCGTACCAACTTCTTACAGGTCTCGGCAGGGTAGATGCAGGAAGGATGTTTCCCCTGGCTAGGGAGGTCTAGAACCAGGGGATACAGTCTCAGAATGAAGAGATAGGACTGAGATGTGGAGAAATTTCTTCGTTCAGAGGGTGGTGAATCTTTGGAATTCTCTACCCCAAGGGACTGTGGAGTCTCAGTCATTGAGTATGTTCAAGCCAAAGATCGATAGATTTCTAGATATTGAAGATATCAAGGGATATGGGGATAGCGGGGGAAAATGGCGTCGAGGTAGAAGGTTCGCCATGATCTAGTTGAATGACGGAACAGGCTCAAGGGGCCGAATGACCTACTCCTGCTCCTATTTCCTATGTTCCGCACACTTCTTCTCCAACAAGAGTCATGATTGCTGTCCTTGCATACATACAAAGAAATTCATCCATAACTTTGGTGTTTTCATACTTGAAATGATGTAGTTTATTTTGCAGGCTTTCTTTAAAGGTTTTGCCAGTTTCCCTTTGAAGTTTTAATTTCCCAGAATGACCGACATTAGATGGACCTACAGTTAAACAGAGGCTTGTAGATCATGTTGAATCTCTTTACTTTGATCTTTCCTTACTTAGAGGAAGTTAGATTGCATTCTTCCCATGCTAATGCCAACTCAGGGTAGCACACAAGATATTTCTCAGTACCATTTCACCTGAGACTATCCAAATTCCATCTGATGTCAGTTTATATTTAATTTGTATTAGCCTATATATCTAGACGACTAGAATACAAGGGGGTAACTGTCATGCTTCAGCTACAAAGCCACGGTCAGACCACACCTGGAGTACTGTGAGCAGTCTTGGGCACCACACCTTGGAAGAAGTGCAGTGCAGATGTACCAAAATGATACTTGGACTCCAAGGGTTAAATTACAAGAAGAGATTACACAAAGTATTCCCTGGAATTTAGAAGGTTAATGGGTGATTTTATTGAAGTTCTCAAGATACTAAGGGGAAACAGATGGGGAAAAACTATTTCTGCTAGTTGGGGAATATAGGACTTGGGGCATAGTCAAAATATTAGAGCCAGACCTTTCAGGTGTGAAATTAGGAAGCACTTCTCCACGCAAAGGGTGGTAGAAGTTTGGAACTCTTTTCTGTAAATCCAATTGTTGCTAGATTAATTGTAAATGTAAGACGGAAAGATTTTTATTAGCCGAAGGTATCAAAAAATATGGGGAAAAGGTGGATATATGCCATTAGGTCGCAGATCAGCCGTGATCTCATTGAATGGCAGAATCGGCTTGAGAGATTAAATGGCCTACTCCTGTTCTTATGTTCTTAATTTTAATATTTAATCTTGTTTGTTGACATTTGTAGCTCTTAAATTTACAGAGTAATTAAAATGTTCACATTTTTAAGATATGTTGAACCATGTTCAGGATTGTGAAAACAATTTTGTTATGGCTTTTTTTCTCCCCCAATGTTTCTGTTTGTAGGTGGATGGGAACACCACAACTTTAAGCATGAGCATTCATTTCAAATTGCTGAAACGGCTGGTGGAAGAACCTGCTTTCAGTGAAATCCTCATTCCTTTGCAATCTGTGATGACTCCAACTCTACCATCAACTGCAGGCACCCATGCAGACCATGACCCTTTCCCCGGTCACTGGGCCTACATTGCTGGTTTTGATGACATGGTAGTGTGTCAAATTGCACTTACTTTTTAAATGTTCTAGTTTCTTAATGTTAGCCCTCATACTGATGATCTTTGTTGCTCCAGGAAGTAATATGGTGCCACACAAGTGCCAGGCAATGGCGATCTCTAACAAGAGAGAATATAATCATCTCCCCATGACATTCAGTGGCATTACTATCGCCGAATCCCCCACTATCAACGTCCTGGGGGGGTTACCATTGACTAGAAACTGAACTGGACCAGCCACATAAATGCTTTGGCTACAAGAGCAGGTCAGAGACTGGGAATTCTGCAGCATGTAACCCACCTCCTGACTCCCCAAAGCCTGTCCGCCGTCTACAAGGTACAAGTCAGGAGTGTGATGCCATACTCTCCACTTGCCTGGATGAGTGTGGCTCCAACAACACTCAAGCTGAACACCATCCAGGACAAAGCAGCCTCCTTGATTATCATCCCATTCACCACCTTCAAGATTCACTCCCTCCACCACCGACACAGTGTCAGCAGTGTGTACCATGTACAAGATGCACTGCAGCAACTCACCATGCCTCCTTCGACAGCCCCTTCCAAACCCGCGACCTTTTCCACCTAGGAGGACAAGGGCAGCAGATGCATGGAACTGCCATCATCTGCAAGTTCCCTTCCAAGCCACACATTATCCTGTCTTTTCTCTCCATTTGAGTAAACTGCTTTACCAACTGCAGATATTATTTTGGATTTGCTTCTTAAGCTTACAATTTATTTTGCATTCAACCTTATTTTCAGCTACATAGACAGTATATTTGGTGGTACTTTTTACTCAAACAGCTTTAGGTTTTTTCCCATGCCACTGCAGATGTCTTTAGTAGTAGCTGTGACTGCAATTGCTGCATTCTTTCATTTACTCATGTCTCCTCTATTATGCTTGCTGTGATGTTGATGCAAACTTTGATTGGATTGGGTGCAACAAGTCACATGCACTCTGAAACTGGAATCAGATTGCGTATGAATGGCCATATACATACTGCATCCATTAACTATCACCAATTAGGCTTACAGTGATAACCACACAAAAAAAATGTTCTATTGGCAGCATGCCACTGAATATGCCAGTGATTTTTGGCTTGGCTTTGTTATGATGTGCCAATAAAGTTCGGAGTGCAGCCAAAAATTCATTTGATACATCAAGAATTTTTATTGTAAACACCTGTAAAAAGACTTTGGCTGCCACTTCTGCACTTTGGAATTTTTTTCCTTGGTCCTTGTGTCTTAATACGACTCTTGCTATCTTCAAAAATCTCTTGAAAGCTTTTCTCTTCGATGCCTGCAGTCACTTCCCCTAATTCTTCTGTTTCTGGTCTGTTCCCTCCCCACCCACCCATCCTCCATTTCAGCTCAGGAGCTAGAAGAATTAATGGACATTTTGTTAAAGATGATGTAGTATAAATTAATCCAATAACAACTTGCATTTACATAGCACCTTTAATGGTGCTTCACAGAGGCATAACCAGATAAAAATGGACACTGAGCCAAAGAGGAATCTGGTCTCCATATTTTAAAAAGGTTATAGAGGCACTGGAGAAGGTGCAAAAAGATTCGCGAGGATGATACCAGAACTGAGAAGGTATATTTATCAGGAAAGGCTGATTAGACTGGATCTCTTTTCTCTAGAAAAGCGAAGGCTGAGGGATGACCTAATAGAAGTTTTAAAAATTATGTAGGTGTTTGATAAGGTAGACGTGGAGAAGGTTTTCCTACTTGTAGGGGAGACCAAAACCAGGGGACATAAATACAAGATAGCCATCAATAAACCCAATAGAGAATTCAGAAGAACCCTTTTTTACGCAAAGCAGTAAGAATATGGAACTCGCTACCAGATGGAGTAGTTAGATAAATAATGTAGATGCATTTAAGGGGAAGGCTATGCTATAAAAACAAAGTGCTGGAAATACTCAGCAGATCTGGAAGCATCTGTGGAGAGAGAAACTGAGTTAACGGCCGGAATTTTACGGTGGATCGACGGGAGCCAGACTCCGACATCAAAGTTGGTGGCAAACCCGCTTCCGCCTAGCCTGGGGATCCGTCCCGTATTTTACGGATCCTCAGGCTTTAATTGTCCCGAGGCGGGACTTCCACCCACTTGAGGGAGGAGGTCCCGCTTCAGTGAGCTGACGGCCCACTGATTGGAGTGGTGGCCACTGCTGGGACTGCTGCCAAGCCGACGCAATGGATCCAGGAGGGGGTAAGTAGGGGCATGACTCACCAGGGGGATTGGTCCTTCCCTGGTGAGGCTGGATGGTCCTTTGTGGGGAGGGGGGGGTGTCTTGGGTCCCTGGGGTGGGTTGGGAGGCGGGGGCGGCCCTCAAGCGGGCACCTTGTGCCCGACTACCATGCCCCCCCACCGGGGCGCGAAAACGCCGGCAACTATCGCTGGGCGGTTTTTCACATCCCCAGCACACCCGCTTGCCACGGGTAAAATACCCGTGGAGGCGGGCGAGGGCCCTTAAGTGGCTGTTAAGTAGCCACTTAAGGGTCTTGATTGGCCTCGGGCGGGTGGGCTGTTTTCCACCACACCCCCTGCCTGACCTCCGTAAACTTGTCCGGAGGCGGAATCGGGGCGGGTAGGCCTCCCAGAGCCTGCTGCTCAACTTTACGCTGCCCTCACGCCACCATCCGACCCACTGAGGCAGCTTAAAATTCCGGCCAATGTTTCAGGTCTGTGACCTTTCATCAGAACTCCATCAGAACTTTACAAAGACAATGCCTGATAGGTTTAGATGAAGAGTAATAGGAGGAGGTTCGTGTTGAGCATAAACATTGGCATAGATCTGTTGGGCCGAATGACCTATTTCTGTGCTGTCGATTCTTATCTAAATCTATGTAAATGTTGTGAGAGGTGACCAAAAGCTTGGTTAAAGAGGTGGATTATAAAGAGGATCTTAAATCTTCTGCAGTTCGATAGCTAGGGCCTTGGGAACCTGTGAAAACTTTGATAGACCAAAATATTTCCACCTATCAACATTTGATATGTAGTGACACCACTGTATTATTGCTTGTTTTGTGAGGATATATAATTTTAATACAGGAATGTTGAATATGTTATAATGCTCCTATAAAGCGCCCTAGGACATTTTATTATTTTAAGGCTGCTATATAAATCTAACTTCTTGTTACTGCATCCATATGTTTTCATCTTCTTTTGTGTTAGGTAGAGATCCTAGCCTCTCTTCAGAAGCCAAAGAAAATCAATCTTAAGGGTTCTGATGGGAAATCCTACATTATGATGTGTAAACCCAAAGACGACCTCAGGAAGGATTGTCGACTTATGGAATTCAACTCGCTAATTAATAAGGTATAGTATTTGAAAAGCTGACATGGTTATTGGAAAATTAAAGTCACTTGTATGTTTAAGTTGGAAATATTTGGAAATATTGCTAAGTGTTCAGAGGATAAATTTTATCTCCGTGAAGTGTTTAGCAAATTCTTCATGTGGTGACTGTGTGAACTTTGACAGCGTCTAAATAAAGTGGGCTAACTCTGATTTCATTGTGAGTTATTTAATGTTTACAATTGAGGATGCAGTTTGAAGTTATACACTGAATTTTATAACAGCTAGCTTCTGCTTCATATAATACTTCAATTCTGTATAAATTGGCTTGTGTAAATTCCATGGTCTTAAAAATCCTCCATATATGCATAAAATAAATAAATTGTCTATTTCCACACCAGGCTTGCTGCTTTAGCGCTTACTTAGTTTAGAGAGTTAGCTAAGAGTATTAACTTTCAAATGTAACTGGCCAGGGTTGAACATGTAAGTTGTAATATTGGCTGAATGTGCTTACGTTATCTTGGGTGGGGTGAGTAATGAAGAGGCTTCAGAGCTTTATCTTGGGCATTTTATTAATTGTTGGTTAACTGCTTCTGGAAATTAAATAAATTGGGTACAGTCTGTGACAGAGTGAACTGCACTTGGACCAAACTAACCTTTTGCATACTGTTTTCCATAGGTTTTCAGATTGTTGTCCTGAAGATTATCAGATTTCTGTATTTATTGATTTTCTACTATGTTGTTTCTGTTGCTTGTATACAAGTTTTTTTAAAAAAAGAATGTTTTCCATACTGTTGGCACTGTTCTCCTTTGGCTGAACAACATTCGGTAGTTGGGTTTGTGGTCCTCAGGAGCATGTCAGTATTTCAGCGGAGTCACTGATACAGAAAAAAGTGAAAATCACCAATTTTATCATTGATCTCTAACCTGCTGCAGCCTATTATTTCAATAGTAGCTGGATGGACAATGTCTACGATATTAATCACATCATTGTTTGTATTTCATCTATTAATGAGCTTTTTAAAAAGAAATTAATGAAATTGGGTATTTTGATGATTGACAGTGCTTACGAAAAGATGCAGAGTCTCGCAGGAGAGAGCTTCACATCAGAACATATGCAGTCATTCCTCTGAATGAGGAGTGTGGTCTGGTTGAGTGGGTTAACAACACTGCTGGATTAAGACACATTCTGAATAAGCTGTACAAAGAAAAAGGTAAAGATTGAACATATCATAACTGTGTTGAAGTTCCATTAAATAGATGCTGTTGTCTTCGATATACTATAGGCGATTCAAATGTGTGGCGAGGTACATGAAAAATACAATATATAAGTTACAAATTTATATGCTTTGTATGTTAAGATTAGTTTTTCTATAAAGGGGCGCATTTAATGGCAATACAAGCTAAATAGTACAATTTAAAAGGAAGTGCAGGAATGCAGTTAAAAAAGCATATAGCATCCGTGGCTCTATCAACAGAAGCATAGAGTACAAGGGCAAGGAAGTTATGCTAAATCTTTATAAAAAACACTGCTTGTGCCCCAGCTGGCTATTGTGTCTAATTCTGGACATCACACTTTAGGAAGGAGTCAAAGTCTTAGGAAATGTGCAGAAGAGATTTACACGAATGGTGCCAGAGATGTGGAACTTCAGTTACATGGAGAGATGAGAAAAGCTGGGGTTGCTCTCCTCAGAGCATGAGGGAAGATTTAATAGAGGTGTTCAAAATCATGAACAGGTTTGCAAGAGTAAATGAGGAGTAACTGTTGCCAGTAGCATAAGAGCCATTAAATAGAGGACATGGATTTAAGGTAATTGGCAAAACAACCAGAAGTGAGAAGTTTTTTGTGCAGTGTAATGTTATGATTTGGAATGCACTGCCTGGAAAGGTGGCACAAGCAGATTCAATAATAATTTTCAAAAGGGGAAAAGTTTGCACAGTTATGGGGAAAAGGCAGGAGAGTGGGACTAATTGGGACAGGGTCGATGGGCCTAATGGCCTCCTTCTATGCTGTATCATCCTATGATCCTATATGTTGGTGTGTAATTATGTACATAATATGTTTGTCAGCTTAGCTCTTTTATACTGGATTCCTTAAGAATTTGCTACTGTTGTAACATTTCATTTAATGAAATGAAGCAAATCTGTCATCTTCCTCCTAAGTGTCCTAAAACCTGCTCTTTATCAACCTCCCTTTCTTTCCTTTCCCACGCTGTATTAACTAACAGACTAGCTTTAACCAGAGTTATTGTCCAAAGCAACAAACCAGTTGTAATTTGTTGTTCTGAAGATTGCTGTTCTGTTCAGAAATTTAAGAATGCAGTTTAGGATGATGCTTGGAAGGAGAGGGAGAATAACTTGACTTAAATATCAGCACAAGAGCATGGACTTTGAAAGGGGAAGTGACCAAATATAATTGCAACCCTTGCCAGTGGGCGACAGCAATTCCTATTTGTATGTGTAGACTTAAGTTTAGTTTAGAGATACAGCACTGAAACAGGCCCTTCGGCCCACCGAGTCTGTGCCGACCATCAACCACCCATTTATACTAATCCTACACTAATTCCATATTCCTACCACATCCCCACCTGTCCCTATATTTACCTACCACCTACCTATACTAGGGGCAATTTATAATGGCCAATTTACCTATCAACCTGCAAGTCTTTGGCATGTGGGAGGAAACCGGAGCACCCGGAGGAAACCCACGCAGACACAGGGAGAACTTGCAAACTCCACACAGGCAGTACCCAGAATTGAACCCGGGTCGCTGGAGCAGTGAGGCTGTGGTGCTAACCACTGCGCCACTGTGCCGCTTCAAAAGGTGAGGAGGATTATATTTATTGCTGGTAATCTAACTTTCAGCACAAGACTGCGCAATTGAAAGATTTTGAACGATTTATTATTTTCACACCTGGCCTCCCTTAATTCCACATCCTCTTCCTGACAGCCCAATCTGTGAAGTTCTGACAGTGTAGTTCTATGATCTGTTGGCTAAAGGGGTGATTTAAGGCCAATACCAGTCTCCCACCTATTTCTTTCCTGTCCTTCTGCAGTGGGAATGCCTCAATTTAGCTTAGCATTCAACTTGGTTGCTTTACTGACAACTGAAAATCTGAGGCAAGCATGGAAGTATGACCTCACCCACTTGAATCTGGTGCATTAATTTGGTTTTTAATTATCTAATCATTAATTGTAGCACAATTTCAGTGAACATATTTGACAAGGTTCCTCATGATTTACTAAACTTACTTTAAATATCTCTTCAAATAAAGAACTTGACTCAGATGTATGTATTTTGAATATTAGGTTTTGGTTTTACTTTTTCTCCTGGTATTCTAAATTTTGCACATGGTTTGTTACAGGTGTTTACATGGTTGGTAAAGAGCTGCGTCAGTGCATGCTGCCAAAGCAAGCACCTTTAGAAGAGAAATTATCTGTATTTAAACAACAGCTTCTGCCACGTCACCCTGCTGTCTTTCATGAATGGTTTCTTAGGACTTTCCCTGATCCAACTTCATGGTCAGTTTCTTAAATTTGTTAGCACAATGTGGGGTTCTGCTTTCCCATATACAAAGTCAAGGGTTTCAGGATATCTGTTTAGTAATGTTTTCACTCCATTTTTAGGTAGCTCCTTGAGTGAACTTTATTACCATTTGTTACAGTGGGGTGTTTTAGATTGGATTCATAAAGAGAAATGGGTGTATCATGTGATTATTTTAGATTCAGTTACTATAAAAGTCTGAGTAGTTGTTAGCTTGGTTAACAGGATCAATCACAGTAGCGGCAAAGGTTAAAACAGCAAGTCTGAGGTCATGAACAATGAATTAATTACTGTACGTCCTCAGTGAAGGTAATGGGATAACCGCTCTTTGGATTAGAAATCTGTAAAAAAAAAAAAAAATAATTCCCACATAATGGTCTGATATTGGTAGCTGATCATATCTTGTACCATATATTATACATATAGTTGGCCATAGTGCTTTCTGTTAGATGTGGTGTTATTTTGAAACTTCAGTCTTCTAATTCCTTCCAATTAGGTACAGTAGTAGATCAGCCTACTGTCGTTCTGTTGCTGTGATGTCAATGGTTGGCTACATTCTGGGTCTAGGTGATCGCCATGGAGAAAACATTTTGTTTGATTCGTTGACGGGCGAATGTGTTCATGTGGACTTCAACTGTCTTTTCAATAAGGTAACTGATTATTTTCCAGCGCTTATCTTCTAGAGGAAGCACACGTGTACTTTCTAAAGTTATAAAGCCAAAGTGCACAACTTCTATATTTTTATATAAACAGGTAGGAACTAAAGATTCTATCACTGAGAAACTTTTCAGTTTCTTTTTGGCAAAATTTCAGTTCAGATATTAGTGACCTATATGGTCAAGCTACTGGTCTCTACATATTTGATCCACCTTCTGAATGCATAGTGGCTTTGTGGTATATTGTGGATGAGCTAGGAGGTGAAAAGTCAGTTGGTAGCAAAATTTTTGAAAATCACTCATATTGTTGAGGAAGAGTGCATTTCTGCATTAGTAACGCCCCCAACTCGTGTCTGGTAGAAATGGTGTCCAGGGTCCAGGACCTAAGGAATGTAAAATAAATTGGGAACTAACCATGATTCTACCTGTCTTCCGTTCTTTGAACATCTGTCGAAATACCTGGCACGACGTCCAATTTTTTTGAAAGTGCTCCTTTGATGTTCCTTGGAATGTTTTACAACGTTAAAGGTGCTATATAAAGGCAAGTTGTTGCTGTTGACATCTCAAAAGTAATTGTCCTGGATTTCGTGGTCAGCGGCAAAGGGACCATGCTCTCTGCTGAACTCGAAGAAAGTGGCCCACAAAGATCTAACAATCTTTGTAGCCTGGATTTCCCCTTTCACAATGTTATTTTGATTCTGGCGCCAGCTCAAGGGGATTTCCAGATGTCCAGCAACAGTTATGTCATCAAGCAGGTTAAGCAGCCAATCACATAGAAGAATTCTCATAGACAGCAAACCAGAAAGTACACTGATTATCCTTCACTTTTCAATCATTTTACAAGTAGCAAAACTAAGATTAGGATTTACACATGGGATTAAGGTAGAAACTGAAATATAAACTTTTTTTAAAAATTAAAAATATAGTGAATTTTGTTATAATGAATAAATTTGACATTCCACTAATATACAGTTAGTTTTTCAGAACCAGAGAGGTTGTTCATCAGTAATTATGAAGTTAGTACACTGTTAAAAACCCAGTTACAACTCAACCTACAAGATGTAACTTTTTCAGTAGTTTTTTCAGCAAGACTAAAAGCATAAAAGTGGAAGTTCATGTCAATTCAAGTTATTTTTATTCTTTCATGGAAATTGAACATCACTATCAGGCCAGCATTTGTTGCCTATCCCTAGTTATCCTTGAACTGAGTGGCTTGCTAAAATGATTGAAAAGTGAAGGATAATCAGTGTACTTTCTGGTATGCTATCTATGAGAATTCTTCTATGTGATTGGCTGCTTAACCTGCGTGATGACATAACTGTTGCTGGACATCTGGAAATGCTAGGCCATTTCAGAGGGCAGTTAAGAGTCAACCACATTGCTGAGAGTCTGGGGTCACATTTAGGCCAGGCCAGGTAACGGCGACAGATTTCCTTCCCTAAAGGACATTAGTGAACCAGATGGGATTTTACGACAATTGATAGTTTCATGGCACCATTACTGAGACTAGCTTCCAATTCCATATTTTTATTAATTAATTGAATTTAATTCCACCAGCTTGTGTGGTGGGATTTGAACCTGTGTCCCCAAGACAATAGCATGAGCCTCTGGATTACTAGTCACTTGTTACTAGTAGTGGCATTACTGCTACTCCACCGTCTGCGAAGATTTTGATTTGCGGAGACTTCAACAGCGAACCCTGTGGAGGAGCATGGAGTCACTTGCAGCAACTTCTGGATTTGCATTTTCAACTGCGCATGTGTGGACAGCAGAGTCACTGTCTGTTTCATAGTTGTAATAACAGCAATAGCAGACAGTTTCACTGTCATCACAACTGCAAAATCTGGGGCATTTTATCATGTGCGGCCCACTCATAGTTGTGGCACACTGCTTCAAAACATTTAGGCTGCTCTTGTGACGTGCCCATCACCTTTCCCACAGAGGAAGCAGTTTATGTCTAAGCCAGCTTCCCATTGTTGATTTAGAGAAGATTGATTTGCAAACCATCATCATTGTCTGTGACACTGCCTTTTGGACCAGCAACTTGCTGCTTAGTCAGCTAAAAAGTCCTTGTCAGTATATACCTGCTAACTTTTCAAGAAAAGAAATACTGTAGTATTTAATCCAGAATTATGTCTGTCCAGATTCTCTTTCCAACTGCTGCAACTCTGGAGAGAAAACAAAGCTTGTGACTATTCTGTGGTTGAAAAATGTTACCACTGTTTTAGGGGGAGACCTTTGATGTTCCGGAAGTTGTCCCTTTTCGTCTAACCCACAATATGGTCCATGCCATGGGCCCTATGGGAACAGAAGGTTTGTTCCGCCGAGCCTGTGAAGTGACATTGAGGTTAATGCGTGATCAACGAGAACCTTTAATGAGGTAAAGCATCTGATCTTAGATAAACTAAATTATAGTTAGAATTATTTCATATTTAATCTTTGACTACTTACATAATCTTCCATTATAAATATTGATTTCAAGTCTTCTGGTTTTTTTGGTGTCCATATTGTCAGAGCAAACATTTATTTGTCTTACAGTGTTTTGAAAACTTTTCTGCATGATCCACTGGTGGAGTGGAGCAAGCCAGTAAAAGGAAGTGCAAGAGTACAACCCAATGAAACTGGGGAGGTGATCAATGAAAAGGTCAGTGAAAGAATACTATCTTCCTTGTGTTGGGTTAAAAAATGTTCAGTGTTCTCTTACTTTTTTCCCCTTCCAGTCTATCTTTGCTCTGTCATTCACACATTTTTATCTAACACTCCTAACACACTGCCCTGCATCAACTAGAAGAGCAATTCCTCACTCAGTGCCTGTTGTTTGACCTGGGGTTGCAGAAAGGTTTTCTTTTGTTCAGAAAGCGGTAGCTGGGATTTTTAGTTTTAAATGTGGTGGAACAGTTTTATAGATCTGCTCAGATGAGAACAGATAGCATCGCTCATGTATAATTAGATTGGATTGTCGAACTTTTATCTGCAACCTTCAACTTCTATCCATTGCAAATTTTCCTCCTTTTCTATTTTATTGGTGCAACTATCGCTGTTGTTCTTAAATTACACCAACTTATGTATTTATATAGTAATGTAGACCCGAGGCTCTTAATAGGGGTGTTACCATCAAAATTTGACACCTAGGAGATATTGAGGCCGATCATGGAAGTAGGTTTTAAGGATCGAGAATGAGAGGGCACAGATTTAAAGTAAGTGGTAACAGAAGCAAAATCGACATGAGGAGAACCTTTTTCATACAGCTAGTGGTTAAGGTCTGGAATGTGCTGCCTGAGAGTGTGGTGGAGGCAGGTTCAATTGAAGCATTCAAAAGGGAATTAGAGAGTTATGTGAAAGGAAGAATGTTCAGGGTTACAGGGAGAAGGTGGGGGAGTTGGCACTAGGTGAAATGCTCATTAGGAGAGCTGGTGCAGACACGATGGGCTGAGTGTTGACCTCCTGTGCTATAACCTGTGATTCTGAGTGTCTTAAAGAAGGAAAGAGAGACAGCGAAGTTTAGGGAGAAAATTGCAGAGCTTAGGGCATTGGCAGTTGATGGCACAGACAATAATGCTGGAGTAATTAAAATCAGCGATGTTCAAGAGGCCAGAATTGGAGCAGCTTAGGGCTGGGAGAGATTACAAAATTAGGAAGGGGTAAGACCATGGAAGGATTTGAAAACAAGGGTGAGAATTTTAAAAATGAGGAGTTACTTAACTGGGAGCCCAAGTAGGTCAGCAAGCACAGTGTGATGGGTGAAACGGAGTTGGTGTGACTTAGAATATGGGCAGCAGAGTTTTGAATCACTTCAGGTTTACAGAGGGTAGAACATGGGAGGCTGGCCAGCAGGAGTTTCAGCAGCAGATTATTATTATTAGCTGAGGTTTAGAATATAAGAGCAGGGAGGTTATACTGGAACTGTATAAATCATTGGTTAGGCCACAACTTGGGTACTGTGTGCAGTTGTGGTCGCCTTATTACAGAAAGGATGTAATTGCACTGGAGAGAGTACAGGGGAGATTTACGAGGATGTTGCTGGGACTGGAAAAATGCAGCTATGAGGAAAGATTGGATAGGCTGGGGTTGTTCTCCTTGGAACAGAGAAGGCTGAGGGGAAAGCTGATTGAGATTTACAAAATTGTGAGCGGCCTGGATAGAGTGGATGTGAAAGGCCTATTTACCTTAGCAGAAAGGTCAGTGACTAGGGGGCATAGATTTAAAGTGATTGGTAGAAAGATTAGAGGGGAGATGAGGAATATCATTTTCACTCAGAGGGTGGTGGATGTCTGGAACTCACTGTCCAAAAGGGTAGTAGAGGCAGAAATGCTCAACTCATTTAAAAGGTGTCTGGATATGCACCTCAAGTGCTGTAACCTGCAGGGCTACAGACCAAATGCGGGAAGGTGGGATTAGGCTGGGTGGCTCATTTTTCGGCCAGCGCAGACATGATGGGCCAAGTGGTGTCTTTCTGTGCTGTAAACATTCTGTGATTCTATGAGCTGAGACAGGGGCTGAGTTGGTCGATGTTAAGAAGGTGGAAACAGGTAGTCAGTAATGGCGTGGAGACGTGGACAGAAGTAAAGGCCTGCTACCCGACGGGACCCGATGACATGTGTCGGGTCGGGTCGCACTTCCAGGTCCGACTTTCAACCTCTGGTCGGGTTGGGCCGGGCCAGGTCCGGGTCAGACACATACAGTAAGTATTGCTCTGCTGGGAAGTTGAGTTTAGTAAGTGTCAAAAGTTGAAAAGCCTGCCTGAAGTGGGAGTCGGGATGTCAAGGAGGGAAACTCTGAGTCTGCACAGCGAGCGTCTCAATGACGTCATCGTGCTCATGCTGCAGCTTCCTGCAGATTCGGAGTCGGAAGGTAGGCAAAGTGAACAAAGCTCGGGTCGAGTCGGGCGTGGGAAAAAATGGAGGGACTCTGGTTGGGCTCAGGTCTGATGTGGTTCTGTTGGGTTCAGGTCGGGGTTTTTTTTCTTGACCTGAGCAGGCCTTTAGACGGAAGCTCACCTAGAGCCAAATATGATCACGAAGGTTGCAAACAGTCTGGTCAGTTTCAGACAGTTGCCAGGGAGAGGGATGGGGTCAGTGTTTAGGGAACAAAACTTGTGGTGGGGACCGAAGGCAGTGGCTTAGGTCTTCTCAATATTTGTTCGAGCAAATTTCTGCTCATCCAGTCCTGGATGTCAGACAAGCAGTCTGACTATTTAACAACATGGAGAGGTCAAGAGGGATGGTGGTGAGGTCGAGCTGGATATTTGTGGAAGTTGTCACTGTGCCATACCATATAGATAAGGAATAGGAGGGGTGAAGGAAAGAACATTTGGGAACACCAGCGATAATAGTGTGGGAGCGGGAAGAGAAGTCATTGCTTCTAAGCTTCAGGCACAATGCCCTACATATACTTCCTCCTTTCTAATCCTTGATGTTTTGAAATCAAAATTTATTATACAATCTCCTATTGAGGACCTCAAAATTGTGCAATTCTTTATCACTGCCAGTCTTTACTTCTGCAATATGCAGGCTTTTAAAAACTCAAACTTGGTGTCAACTAATCTCTGCTTCCTGATTTACCTTGTCTTCAACACTTTCAACCTCGTTGGTGTCTTGCATTGAGAGTCTTGGCCCTTTTCCTTGGCTTCTCAATTTGGTAAAGAAAGGATCTGATTCGTCTAGACTGAGGGCAGTGGTTTGATGTTACTAGAGTAGAGCCACAAGACTTGCTACACAGAGCAAGAGAGCACTTTTCTCAATATCTGTTGAGCAGCTTGAAACTGTGAAATGTGGCAGCATGAGGTGACATGAATAGAGCTGTTTCTCTTTTACATTACGGAGCAATTTGGTGGAAGATGCTCCCTTTTCAAATGAAAATAATCACCCCTGGGATTAAAGCACATCAGATATAGTTGGTGCAGTCTGTCTTGGCAGAAGAATGATTGTTGATTTAAATTTGGGTAAATGTCAATTGAATTTAAAAAGGGAAATAATTGGTACCTTAACTTTTGAAGTGTTGACTTGTTTTTTAGGCCAAGACCCACGTTCAGGACATAGAAAAGCGGCTACATGGAGTGATTAAGACGAGAAATAAGGTGAAAGGTTTGCCTTTATCCATTGAAGGTCATGTTCACTACCTCATTCAAGAAGGAACAAATGAAAAACTCTTGTGTCAAATGTACCTGGGCTGGGCTCCATACATGTAAAAGCATTCACAAAAAACTCTGGTATAAGGAAGACTCAAGATTAGTGGTTTATGGAATAGCTGCTTGATTTGTGACCTGCTTTATCTTCAGCTCTAAATCACCCATCACAAGTTGCTAATGTTTCAGGAAGCCAGTTTTATATCACTGCAGTGCACCTTTGTAGCAGTGTATTTTTGGCAACTTACTTCAGGAAGAGAACAATATATTCCTGTCAAAGAGACCGCATCATGAAGATCAAAAGAATCTGGAGTTGTCCTTCAACTCCAGAAGGCAAGATTTAGGGCAAACGGAGAACTTTATTGACTTCTGATTGAGTGCAGCGCAGATCTTGGGAGTAAATTAAATATATTTTTAAAATACTGAACTTGGAATTTTAAGGCTTTCAAGATAATTTGCTTCAGGTTAAGATTTAACTGAAACAGGAAATCAGATGTACAGAAACTTGACAAAGTATGAATTAGGAAACTGTTGATATAGTAAAACATGATTTTAAAAGTGTCCACATTGAAAGCCTAACAACTTGAAATGTGTGGCTCTCCCAGAGACAGACCAAGTTAAAACAAATGGATTCCTTATGTGAACAGCTGGAGAAGCCCAAAAGACTGAACTTCAATTACCCGATTGAGGCCAGAGCCCATTGTAGACTGTCAACATGTATTGTATTAATGAACTTGTATTATAAACTGAATTGTATTGATGTTTTTGAACAAAAAATGCATATTGGTGGCCCAGATAATTTATTGGGATCAATATGGTCTTCTCTTTTAAGCTATCTTTAAGTTGTTCCATTACGTTTGAATAGAGCCCAGTTTCTAACTAGCAAAACTATGTGGGATTCTGAGGTACAGGACGGTCCCCTTTCAACTGTACAACCTCACCTAGCTCTGTATTTGAGTGGAGAGAAAAAACTTTTTTCCATATCTGTAAGAGAAGTGAAATAAACTTCCAGTTAGATGTGTGGAGACTGAAGTCAGATTGTTGATGGCCTGTTGAGTTAGTCTTGTTATTTTGATTTTCATTGTCCTCCTTTGTGCACCAGTTTCCACTGTTTTTGGTGTGGATGACACCAACTCATGTGAATCAATATGTAAGTGATGGTTTCTTCTGGCAATTTATAAATACGAAATGTTTGAAAAAATGCACATTTGCAAAATTGTACTTTAATGTAGCTACTTTTTGTGCCTGTTCAAGATTGGTGGTAAAAACTTCAAAACAGAAAAAATAATTTTCCAAAATATTTTTGGACCATATTGTACTATCTGAAATTGAGCATTTGGACCAGATTTTTCTATGTTTATGTTCACAAACTTGTTGCACACTAATATGTAAAATAAACCATGGAATAGATATTTGTCTTTTTATAAATAGGTGTTTTAACAGTCTGACCAAATTCAGTTAGCAGCAGAATTATAACCATTCATGAAGATAGAATATTGTTTTCCGAAAAGTCATGTTATTTGGCATCCTGAACCACTCACCAGCTTGCACTGAATCAATACACCAATCCACAGCTGCATGTTGTTCTCTAAAGATAGACTGATATGGTAGGTTTACAAAAGTGAGAGAATGCTTCTCAACCATGGTGCAGGGTGCATACATTTTATGGAATCCCTGCAGCCACTAAAGAATATCATTTGCTCCTGTATTGAGGATTTGTCAGTTATTCTAAGTACAGATGAAATACAGGGAAAGCATCACCTTTCTGCTAAGAAAGGGCACAAGATATTGGATACTTGGAAGAGGAGGGTATACTTGATGGGGCATTTTACAAATGAACAACTTAACATTTATATGGCATCTTTAAAGTAAAACATCCCAAGGTGCTTCATCGGAGCGATATCAGACAAAATTTGACAATGAGCCATGTGAGATATTAGGACACATGACAAGAGGTAGATTTTAAAGAGTGTCTTAAAAGGAAGACAGAGGGGATTAGGGAGGGAATTGCAGAGCTTAGGACTGAGAAAGCTGAAGCCGAGCTGCCAACAGTGAAGAAGAAGTTTGGGGATGATAAGAGGTCAGAATTGGAGGAATTCAGTGTTCTTGGGTTGTAGGGCTGGAGGAGGTGGCAGCGAAAGGTGGGCAAGCTATTGAGTGATTTGAACACAATGGTGGCTCAGATCTCTGTTGGGATGGTCTAGGCCCTTGATAGATAGCATTTGTGGCTAATACTTTGCAAGAACTGTTGCCAAACCACTTCATGTTTTTAAGATGGGACTGTGTTACCAAAGTCATCTGGTTCCTTACACATCCCTGGTTACATATTTCATCTTCAGCCAAAGCTTTCATTGTTTGCTTATGCACAACTAAAACTGGGTGGAGTTGGGATGGGACTGAAGAAATGCTGGAATGTTTTATAAAACACCAACTAAACCTCAAACCGGAACTACTTAGTCCTTAGATCTTAGTCCTGATAGTTCTCAGAACTGTAGGAGATTCTCAATCCATTTAGTTATCAATCTTTTGAGCATGTGAAAGGCTTAACAGTTCTATACAGATTGAACACTCCATCCTCCAAAAGAGACAAACACAACATAAGTACGTAGACGAATATAAGGGCTAAAATACTGAAACGATGTGTAGGGAGTCAGTTAAGTATTGACATAGCAATATCATTTGTTTGTCAGGTTTTCTTAAAAACACACAAATGTAGTGTGTGATGTGCAGGTGTCTTGACACTACAACAGCCATTTTCATCTTTTAAAAACTTGGAACAGTTTTTATCATAATTCTGATCCAGGTATTCAATGACTCACCCCTTGAATGGGTGTGAGGCAAATCGAATTATTATTTGCATAATTTATGCAGATTTTTCATATCATGTTATAGCATGCAGTGAATTGACGGAACTGTTGCAGCAGTCTTCCCTGAAGAAGAAAGACTTGTGAAAAGATAGACCAGACTTTGTTTTGTATGCTTGATTGGTAGCTTTCAAGGGCTGCAAAATGAGGTGAATTATTTTGCTCCACAGATGCTGCCTGACCAAAGTATTTCCAGCACTTTTCTGTTTATATTTCCTGATTTCCAGCATCAGCAGTATTTTGCCTTTTGGAAATAATGACGTTTGCTGACCTGGCAAAACCTTAAAGTTTTATTGACCTTATTTTGATAAGTGGTGTCTGATCAGCAGTGATGTTACTCTCTTCCCGTCTTTCCAACTCCTGTCTATGTTTGAACCTTGGGCAAATTGGTCCTTTAAAATGGCTACTAAATTTGCAGACAACCATGAGTCTCTGGCAATGGTAAAATAGATCATAATACTCTGATTTTGGCTGTGGGCGAGTTTCTGGAAAAGGTGAAGTGGGGAGAAAGGTGACAAACTTATTTATGGAGTCAACATATTTGCCCATTGCACAACTGAATAGAAAGTCACATTTATATACAGTAAGCAGACATCTTTCCTAATGTTCAAGGCATAATCTGGAAATCCTTGGGGGGTAGGGGCAGTGGGAGAGAGTTCACTAAAGCATTCTATCTACTCAAATTGGAGAGATTCTTGGTTGTAACTACCAAAAGTTCTGATCAAATGACTAAACTTAGTTTCCAGTTAACTACAATCTGCTTTGTCTCCAGCTTCACCTCGTGGGATAGTGAATTGGGTATTTAAGTTTCACACAAAATGATATAACTTGTAAAGAATTAGCTACACGGAGCTATGTTTAAAATATATATCAAATATTAAAAAGATCTATACAAAACAAATGACATAAAATTCTATAAGAAATCAATTAAGGTGAAGCTATAACTGAAGGGTAGGGAGATTTGTTTTTGTTCTAGCATTGTTTCATGGTATGTTCCTTTTGAGCCCGAGTATTTGTAGATATCTAGAAGGCAGTTGTGATATACTTCAAATCTGACCTTTAATAGTTGAGGGGGAGAAAAAAATTAATTTGTGCTCATTTTTCTTTACATTACACATGTTTGTTAAGTCTTGCTGATTTCTGATTAGTCAATTTTTATTATCTTTTCTTTCCAAAAATGCACATATAAAATCCTATTTTCAATGAATTTTAAATCTGTGTCAGAAAATCTCTTGTTTTGAGTAGTCTGACCTTGGCAATACTGCATCTGGCAACAGATCATTTCTTGAAATGTTAACCTATAATTTGTCTTTCAGACACTGAAGGGTCTGCCTTGGAATTTAAGCATTTTTTGTTTTATTTCAGATTGCTTGCTAAAATTCCTAACTTTTCTTAACTCCTATTTTTAATATATTCACTGCAGCAGACAACTGTTTTCTCCTTCTGAAACTATCAACAGTTAATGTATATTGCTTGAGTCCAAATTATTTTTTATGTATGTGGTGAACCACATTCGTCCCAGCAGAGATCCCTGTGGGACACAACTTCCCACTTTCTGTCAATCCCAGAAACTGCCCTTAACCTCTACCCTATTATCCATTAGCCATCTTTCAATCAGTTCTGCTACCTCCACTCACCCGGACCTTTGTCTTCAGTCTCTTATGTGGCAGCTTATCAAAAGTATTTTAGAAACTTTGTGTACACCACATTCACTGCATTGCCCTTCTCTACTCTGTTATTTTCTCAAAGAATTCTCTAAGGTTGGTTAAACGTGACCTCCCGTTTAGAGAACCATGCTAATTTTTTTTTAATTTATTCTCTATCTCTAGATGTTTTGTTATCTCATTTTTAGCAGAGATTCTAGTATTTTTCCTACCATCAACATTGAGCTGACTGATTACATTTGCTGTTCAGTCCCTTTTCTATTGAATTTTTATATATGGATGCTACTGCCTTTGCTATTTCATCCCTAATTTCTAATCCATCTGGACCTTGTTCTCCTTTAAGTTTGGCTAGTTTGTCCCAGTCCAGGGGTCAGCAACCTTGATAACAAGAATAGCCATTTATTTAAATTTAGTCAAAAACACAATGCTGTTACTCAAATGCCAATAATAATAAAAACAAGACAGATGCATTTCAATATTTTAACAGTTTTCACAAAAAGTTAATTGATACTTTCTCATAAGTACAATGTTAATAAAAGTTTAGAAAAATGAAACAAACCATCAAAAAGGGTTCGATCGATCAAGGTAGGGAGCTGCATGAGTCCTTAATGAGCTGCAGTTTGCTACAGAGTTGCAGGTTCATTATATCATTTCTTTCTACATTAACTTGTAATATCCCTCTTGAATTCTTCTACTGTTGGTCATTTCCTCTTCAGTGAAAATGAGGCAAAGTATTCAGTATCAGTTTCATTTCATGTGAGTCTATCTTGCTTATCCATTAGTCACTTTTTTATCTGTATCTTAATTCTTTTGTTTTTTTATGTGCCTTTAATAATTTTCAATTTCTTTTGAAGTTTTTTTTGACCTTTCGATTTCATATTTCCTCTTTGCATTGCAAATTGTCTTTTGAAACTATTTCCAAAGTTGTTGAATTTGCTGGAATGGGGCATCTCACAGCATGCCCTGTTATTTAGACTTGTTTGTGCACACTTCTGCTCAAAAGATTTTTGGCCCACATAGTTGCTGGAAGTGCGAGCTGATAATGGGTAACAGGGCATTTGGAACCTGGGTGAACGATGGGACCAACGGTCTATTTTCTTAACCAATTTGATTGACCAATTGAGAAATAAACAGAGGGAGGACAGAAAAGGATTGTAAATTTAATGTCAAATCAGGTAGAGAGAGAAATATAAAGAGGAAAAGGAAGATTGGATTAAGAGAGAAAAGAGTAGGAAAGGAAAAGTAATAAAGTAAAATTTAAAAATTGACATTTTAATATCTTCAACAATTCACAAATGTGAAGGAATAAGATACACTTTTAATTGTTCACTTTCTGTTTGGGATAGAAATGCAATACAGTACCAATGTGCCTCCTGGCTTGCCGTAATCATGTAACCTCTACCATGAGGCACGCTGACTGCAGGCAGCCTTTACAGTCAGTTCCATCAAAGACAGAGCCCACATCACACTGGTGTCCTGTCAGCTCGTAACATGGTATCAGAAGTGGAGCTGCGATTGAGTGGTGAAGAAGCACAGCTACGGCACAAAGGTCACAGGAATGGCCACAACTGCTAAAAGCCACAGAAAAGGAACAAAGAAACAGCTGAAAGCACAGGGCAAGACAATGGCTGCAAATTTTCCTCTGCCTGCACCAACTGAAATGAAAGGTGATATGAAACAGAACTGGCAGTTTTTCCACTCACAATGGCAAAATTGTGACATTTGATTAACAAACCAGAGCAGCTGCGAGTAGCTACACTTATCACTCCCCAGAGTGACTGTTACAAAGTGTATTCCACCCGAAATCTGAAGAACAAAAAAAAGCAGAAATTTTGAAAGCCTTGAAGGCACGCTTTGAACCCCAAGTGAACGTAACCTATGAATGGTATGTTTTCAATATTAGGGCTCGAGGTGAAAAAAAGTCCATTGATCAATATGTGATTGCATTAACACAGTTCGCAGAATCCTGCGCAACCAAATAATTATCTAATTAATGACAAGATTGTATTAGGTATAAGAGATCCCGCAGTGAGCGCACGTCTACTGAGAGAGGACAGGAGAATCTGACTCTTCGGAAAGCGATTGACGTGCAGAAGTGCTGAGGTTGTAAATCAGCAGTTAGACCATATTCATGGCAAAACAGACCAGACCTTGCATTATGCAGAAAGACATTCCAGGCCGAAGGGGCAGAAAGATCACAGACAAAGGGCAGGATGCAAATACTGCGGAGGACATCACGCATGGGAGAAGAAGTCATGTCCGGCGTGGGGAGAGCAGAGTTCTCACTGCAAAAAGTCGAATCATTCTGCACACAAGTGTTTGGTTAGAAACAAGTACAACAAGCAGGTACAGATGGCCACTGGAGAGATGTCAGCTGAAGATTCTGACGAATCACTATATACCCTACAACAGGTTCTTCAGTCAGGTCGATAGATGATAAATGGTTTGTGACTTGTAAGGGGAGACTGCCCTATGGGGATCATGGGATACTTGGCATAAAACCAAAGATGCTAAAACTTCTGAAAACCTTGTCTGTGAGATGCAGAGAAAAACATGAATAATTTAATCAAGGGGTAGACGAGGTCAGGGGAAGACACAGTGAAATACATGAATAACCTAATCAAGAGGTTGACAAGGTAAATGATATGATGAAGGATGATCAAGGAAAGATGAGATCAGGGAAGAGAGATGATATAATTTAAAAAACAGCTTGTCAAGTAAACCTCCTGCAACTGTATAAATTGACTGCTCAAACATTGTACAAGTAGAATCCCTACGATCATTCGTGAGAGTAGGACTTCTCCTTGCATGCTCGTAATAAAGATCGCTCATTTGGACAAGACATCCGACTCTCGAGGCGTTTTTGGGGACTGGGGCAAGTCCTCACCCCTTACTGTTGGAATGATGACTGCAGAGGAGAATATCAAGTCAAAATAGTGTCAGATAGACACCGGTGTGTCCTGGAGCATCATGACCTTCACAGACCTATGCAAAGTAGCTCAATATGGCGATCCAAAAATGAAGCCCTTGTAAGTAAGGTTGAGGCTATATGATGGCACCAAACTAGTGCCAAGAATACAAATTACTCTGAGAGCCCAATGCATTGGCAAGAACGAAGATCTGAGGTTCCAGATCATAGACGACAAACAAAAGCCACTCATCTCATCTGAAGCATGTCTAAAGCTTGGACTGGTAACCCTCAACATGCAAAAAGAGATCTGCAATGTGTCACAGCACACTAAACCATTGACTGCGGAACAGATCCTGGAAGAATACAATGATGTATTTACAGGTTTAGGATGTCTTCCTGGAGAATATCATCTTGAAGTAGATGAGAAAATAACACTAATTCAGGATCTGCCGAGGAAAGTTCCAGCTGCTGTCCAGGCCAGCCTGAAAGACGAGATAGAAGAGCTGGAAAAGGGAGTAATCAAGAAAGTGACAACCCCTACAGAATGAATTAGCAGCATGGTAACAGTGAAACAACTTGAAAACCTGAGAGTATGCCTCAATCTAAAGGATCTAAATAGAGCTCTGAAGCAATCACACCACCCCCTGCCAACCATCGATGGAATTTTGCCACAACTTGCAAAGACAATAATGTTCACCACCCTAGATGCGAAGGATGGTTACTGGCAACTGAAGCTGGATGAAAGCAGCAGTTTTCTAACCACATTCTGGATGCCATTCGGGAGATACAGATGGTTGCACATGCCGTTAGGCATTTCCACGGCTCCAGAGGAGTATCAGCAGAGACAGCATGAGATAGTTGTGATCTTTCCAGAGTGGAAGCTATAGTGGGTGATCTGCTAGTTTATGGATGTGGAGACTCAATGGAAGAAGCCATTGCTGACCACTATCAAAATCTAGTGTGACCGCTAGACAGAGCTCGCCAGATGAACCTGAACAAGAAAAAATTGCAATTAAAGATGCCCGAAATCAAGTACATGGGTCATGTATTGACAACTAAAAGTCTTCGCCCAGATCCTGAAAAGAGCAGTAGCAGCGATGCGGCGATCAACAGATGTAAAAGCAGTGCAATGATTTGTTGGATTCGTGTACTATTTAGCAAAATTCTTGCCCAATTTGTCATTGGAGTGTGAACCATTACGCCAACTCACTGCCAAGGATGTGCAGTGGTACTGGGGCACAGAACAAGAAGCAGCATTCACTAAAATCAAGAAACTAGTAACGGCAATGCCAGTGCTAAAATGCTATGATGTAAAAGATGAGGTTACCCTGCATTGTGAGCCCAGCGAGACAGGACTTGGAGCAACCTCAATGCAGCAAGAACAGCCAGTTGCATCTGCATCCAGGGCGTTAACGCAAACTGAACGATGCTATGCTCAGATCGAGAAAGAGTGCCTGGCCATTGTCTTTGCTTGTGAACATTTTCATCAATACCTACTTGGAAGAGACAAAGTGACAGTTGAGTCCGACCACAAGCCATTCCAAAGCATTTTCGTCAAGGCTCTACTATCTGCTCCAAAGCATCTGCAAAGGATATTACTCCAGTTAGAGATATCATCTGGATGTGACATACAAGCAAGGGAAACAGATGTACATCGCTGACATGCTGTTGAGAGTGGCACTCCCTCTGAATAAACTAGAGGTAGCTATGACAGAGTGTGAAATCTTCCAGATCCAACGTGAAGCTGCAGCTCGATATCATTGGAGGTCATCAACCCAGCAGAGACATTGAATCTGACAGACACGCGCCTTGCTCAAATTAAGCAAACTACCCAACAAGATCCAACTCTACAAGTGTTGCAAGAAGTAGTGATGAAAGGATGGCCTGACAGCATCAAGGACACTCCTGTAGTCACAAGAGCATATTGGGTTTACAGAGATGAATGGACAGCCCAAGGTGGCGTCTTGTACAAAGGAAATCTTCACATTGAGGATATCCTCCATCGTGTTGTGTGGCACCACCACTGTGCTGAATGGGATAGATGTCGAACAGATCTAGCAATGCAAAACTGGGCATCCATGAGGCTCTGTGGGCCATCAGCAGCAGCAGAATTGTACTTGACCACAATCTGTAATCTAATGGCCCAGTCTATCCTCCACTCTACCATCAAGCCGGGGGACCAACCCAGGTTCAATGAAGAGTGCAGGAGGGCATGCCAGGAGCAGCACCAGGCACACCTTAAACAGAGGTGTCAACCTGGTGAAGCTACCACCCAGGACTACTTGCTTGCCAAACAGCATAAGCAGCATGCGATAGACAGAGCCAAACAATTGATCAGATCTAAGCTCTGCAATCCTGCCACATCCAGTCGTGAATGGTGGTGGATAATTAAACAACTAACTGGAGGAGGTGGCTCCACAAATATCCCCATCTTCAATGATGGGGGAGCCCAGCACATCAGTGCCCAAGATAAGACTGAAGCGTTTGCAACAATCTTCAGCCAAAAGCGCTGAGTGGATGATCCATCTCTGCCTCTTCCTGAAGTCCCCAGCATCACAGATTCCAATCTTCAGCCAATTCGTTTCACTCCACGTGATGTCAAGAAATGACTGAAGGCACTGGAAACTGCAAAGGCTATGGGCCTTGACAACATTCCGGCAATAGTACTGAAGACCTGTGCTCCAGAACTTGCCGTGTCCCCAGCCAAGCTGTTCTAGTACTGCGACAACACTGGCATCTACCCAGCAGTGTGGAAAATTGTCCAGGTATGTCCTGTACTCACAAAGCAGGACAAGTCCAACCCAGCCAATTACCGCCCCATCAGTCTACTCTCAATCATCAACAAAGTGATGGAAGGTGGCACTTGCTTAGCAATAACCTGCTCACTGATGCTCAGTTTGGGTTCTGACAGGGTCACTCAGCTCCTGACCTCATTACAGCCTTGGTTCAAACATGGACAAAAGAGCTGAACACAAGAGGTGAGGTGAGAGTGACTGCCCTTGCCATCAAGGCAGCATTTGACTGAGTATGGCATCAAGGAGCCCTAGCAAAACTGGAGTCAATGGGAATCGGGGAAAACTCTCTATTGGTTGGAGTTGTATCCAGCAAAAAGGAAGATGGTTGTGGTTGTTTGAAGGTCAATCATCTCAGCTCCAGGACATCACTGGAGGAGTTTCTCAGGGTAGTGGCCTAGGCCCAACCATCTTCAGCTGCTTCATCAATGACCTTCCTTCAATCATATAGTCAGAAGTGGGGCTATTCGCTGATGTTTGCACAATGTTCAGCACCATTTGCAACTCCTCAGATACTGAAGTAGTCCGTGTAGAAATGCATCAAGAAATGGACAATATCCAGGCTTGGGCTGGTAAGTGGCAAGTACCTGGCAATGACCATCTTCAACAAGAGAGGATCTAACTATCTCCCCTTAATGTTCAGTGGCATTACATCGCTGAATCCCCCACTATCAACATCCTAGGGGCTACCATTGACCAGAAACTGAACTGGAGTAGCCATATAAATACCGTAGATACAAGAGCAGGTCGGAGGCTAGGAATCCTGCGGCGAGTAACTCCCCTCCTGACTCCCCAATGCCTGTCCACCATCTACAAGGCACAAGTCAGGCAGGAGTGTGATGGAATACTCTCCACTTGTCTGGATGGTGGCAGCTCCAACAACACTCAAGAAGCTCGACACCATTCAGGACAAAGCAGCCCGCTTGACTGGCACCCCATGCACAAACATTCACACCCTCCACCACAAACGCACAGTAGCAGCAGAGTGTACCATCTAAAAGATGCACTGCAGCACCGCACCAAGGCTCCTTCAACAGCACCTTCCAAACCCGTGACCTCTACCACCTATAAGGAATAGGGCAGCAGATACATGGGTACACCACTACCTGCAAGTTCCCCTCCAAGCCGCACACCATCCTGACTTGGAACTATATCGCCGTTCCTTCACTGTCGCTGGGTCAAAATCCTGGAACTCCCTAACAGCACTGTGGGTGTACCTATACCACATGGCCTGCAGCAGTTCAAGAAGGTAGCTCACCACCACCTTCTCAAGGACAATTGGGGATGGGCAATAAATACTGGTCTTGCCAGCAACGCCCACATCCCAGGAACGAATGAAAAAAATAGGCATTATCCCTAAAGAGTTGACAGGAGAGATGCTAAAGCGCATCCATGCAAGCCACCAAGGAATTGAGTCAAGTCTCAGGAAGGCCAGAGAAATGCTCTACTGGCCAAACATGAGCAATAAAATCAAGGACCACATCAGCCAGTGCAGTGCATGCGATGAGTACCAAGCAAAGCAAGCTCAAGAGCTGCTGATGACACATGACATCCCAGACAGATCTTGGATGAAGCTGGGAGTAGTCCTCTTCACTCTCACAGGAACTGATTATCTTGTTACCGTAAACTACTATTCTGATGACTGGGAGATAGACCAGCTGACCTGAACGACTACCAGTGAGATTGGAGATTGCTTGAAAGCACACTTTGGTTGTTACGGCATTCCAGACATTGTGATGATTAACAATGGCCCTCAGTTCACAAGCGAAGAATTCAGCTGCTTCATAAAGGATTGGGAAATTCAATACCATACATCATCTCCACACTATCCCCAGTCCAATGGAAAGGCTGAGGTGGCAGTGAAAATCGCCAAAGGAATCATAAAGAGATCGTGCAAATCTGGCACACATGTACACAAGGCAATCCTCGAATGGAGAAACACACCTACCAAAGGCATGGAATGTAGTCCTGTACAAAGACTAATGTCACGCCACATCCAAACTACTCTTCCTATAGCAAAAAAGCTACTGGCAAAAAGTCAAATTTCACTTTGACAAAATTGCCAAACCATTGCCAGAATTGAGCATTGGAGTGCCAGTCAGGGTACAAACCTTCAATGATCTCAACAAGAGTCAGCCCAAGTGGCAACTCGGGACCTGCGTAGAGCAGTTGTCACCTCGATCGTATGCGGTGGAAGTGAACAACCAGATATACTGCAGACATGTACGCACATCTGGAGAAGCTGTTCCGTCACAGAGGCAGCCAATCAGGAAGATAAGAACTCACCAACTGCACAGAGCACAGAACAACCATCAGTCGCAGAGGCCCACAGCAACCCAACAACGGAAAAGGAACAACAATTACCACAGCATCAAGTGACAAGGGAACGACACTCGCTGGAGAAGGAAAATCAACCAGATGAACAACCAACGACAACACGCACGCGCACCATTAAGCAATTGGCACGATTAAATGACAGTCTCTGCACATGCATTGCACAGACAAGAATGACGAACTACTAATGCATGAGAACAGTTGTGTGTAGAGTGGGTAACTTGGGCAACTCAATGTAAATGATAATGTATGCAAATTTTCATTTTTTTATGTGAAAAGGGGGATGTTTGGGATAGAAATGCAATACTGTACCACTGTACTTCCAGGTTTGCCATAGTCATGTGACCTCTACCATGAGAGACTCTGACTGCAGGCAGCCATTACAGTCAGTTTCATTAAAGACAGAGTCCACCCCAGACTAGTGTCCTGTGAGCTTGTAACACTTTCTAAGTGAGAGGGGTTGATGGCAGTCAGTAACAATTATCATGTGAAAAGGGCACTTACACTTAATTATCAAACATGTATTTATGTGGTGAGTTTAATGGGCAACCAATGTGCAAATACAACAACTTCATGAGAATTACAGGGAGATTTTGCAAAGCTAACAGTGGAGCAGTGCAAATCGGCCAGCAATCTGTGGCGATCCACTAGTTGCTGGCTGATTTGCACAATGGTAATAGCATCTGTCATTCTCACATTTTCCCAGCAAATTCTGGGCCATTCCCTTGTGATCATCTCCCTTTATTGTTTATACACTTTCCATAGAGTCATAGACCATATGCCTTTTTCTTCAGATTCAATTTTATCCTCATCTCTGCCCGTCGAAAGGTGTCTCATTCTTGGCTAGTTGGCTCTTATTTTTCTATATTTCTCTTTAACTCCTTCCTGGTAAATATTGCTCACTGTTGTTTGACCTCTTTATCTATTGATATTTTTCTTCATTATAAACAGAAAATGCTGGAAATATTCAGCAGGTCAGGCAGCATCTGTGGAGAGAAAAACAGAGTTAACGTTTCATTTGAACTGAATTATTTTTCTCCAGTTTACCATCCTTAGTTGTATCCTCATTCCCTCATAACTGGCTCACCTCTAATTTATAACTTTGGTCTTTGTACTATTCCTCTCTCTCGTTATCTTAAAGCAGATTATATTCCCTTCATGTATCAAGTTAAAGAAAATCTTTATGTTGAACTTGGTTTCATGACAAAATCATAGAATGATACAGCACAGAAGGAGCCCATTCAAAGAGCTGGCACCAGCACATTGGGTTGAAAGCGTTATCCAATTAGTCCCACTCCCCTGCTCTTTCTTCTTAACCCTGCAACCATTTTCCCCTTCAAAGTTATTATTGAATCCACTTCCACTGCTGTTTCAGGTAAGCACATTCCAGATCACAACAACTCAGTTGGTAAAGAGAGGGAAAAAACATTTCTCATGTGGCCTCTATTATTTGCCAGTCGTGGGATTAGAATAGATAGTTGCTTGATGGCTGGCACGGACACAATGGGCAAAAGGGCCTGTTTCTATGCTGTATAACTCTATCTTGAAATGGATTGGGTGCTTAGTGCTGTGGTTCTCAAAGTGTGTTCCGTGGACGACTGATGGCATGTGAGGGTCCACCAGGTGGGCCGCAGGCTGGTCAAAATGCAAGTCACTGATGTGCAACGCCACAACCAAGGCCATATCAGAGAACAGGCCGGAACCCTCATCCCCACTATTCTCATGACGTCACTCGGACCAGCTCCCACGTGCATGGCACGAGTCGCCATCAGTGCGGGCAGCAACGATGTAGTTTTATTCTGTTACTGTTAATTTTGGTTGATTAATATCTTCTTCTTTGGCCTCCTTGTCTCAAAAGACAATGGGTAAGTGTCTGGAGGTAGTCAGTGGTTTGTGAAGCAGCGCCTGGAGTGGCTATAAAGGCCAATTCTAGAGTGACAGACTCTTCCACAGGCGCTGCAGATAAAATTGGTTGTCGGGCCTGTTACACAGCTGGCTCTCCCCATGCGCTTTTGTCTTTTTTCCTGCCAACGGCTAAGTCTTTTCGACTCGCCACACTTTAGCCCCGCCTTTATGGCTGTCCGCCAGCTCTGGCGATCACTGGCAACTGACTCCCACGACTTGTGGTCAATGTCACAAGACTTCATGTCGCATTTGCAGACGTCATTAAAGCGGAGACATGGACGGCCAGTGGGTCTGATACCAGTGACGAGCTCGCTGTACAATGTGTCCTTGGGGATCCTGCCATCTTCCATGCGGCTCACATGGCCAAGCCATCTCAAGCGCCGTTGGCTCAGTAGGGTGTATGTGCTGGGGGTGTTGGCCGCCTTGAGGACTTCTGTGTTGGAGATACGGTCCTGCCACCTGATGCCAAGGAATCTCCGGAGGCAGCGAAGATGGAATGAATTGAGACGTCGCTCTTGGCTGACGTACGTTCTCCAGGCCTCGCTGCCGTCGAGCAAGGTACTGAGGACGCAGGCTTGATACACTCGGACTTTTGTGTTTCGTGTCAGTGCGCCATCTCCCCACAATATCGATGTTAGATAAGTATTAGTATCTCAGAAGAAGATTAGTGTGATTTTATTAGAATGTTTCAAATAATCTTGTAATACGAAAATGTCTATTTCTGGCATGAATTTACTTATACTTAATTTAAAACATAATGCACATAAATTTAGGACACTGAGTAGCGAAATGTTTTAGCTTCCATCAGTTGCCAATAATTCTGAAGAGTCTTGCTGCGGTGGGGGAGGGGCGGCAGGTGATTCGAACCAAGTTTCCGAGCCGCAGGCTGAGTGTCTCCATCAGCCGGACTCAAAACACAGGGACACTGCCGGGGGAGAGCAGCCCGGACCAGTATAAAAGTGACACCGTTCCCTCCACGAACCGCGAACTTTTTTTTATAAAACGGGGGAAATAAAAGGAGAAAGTGGCGAGAAATTAATATGTATATAAAAATAAATAGTTAAAAAAATATCCAGGGGCTTTTGTGAGCGAGCGCGCTCAGGCAGCTTGTTGCCGGGAGTTGGAGTTACGTCACCCTGACAGGCCGCTTCCGTAGGCCGGAGAGAGGCGGCGCTGGCACCGCGGACCCGCATCGACCCGAGCCAGGCCCCGGCTCAGCGGACCCGCATTGACCCGAGCCAGGTCCCGGCTAAGCGGACCCGCATTGACCCGAGCCAGGCCCCGGCTAAGCGGACCCGCAACGACCCGAGCCAGGCCTCCAGTACCGCGGAACCGCATCGACCCGAGCCAGGCCTCCCGCCCACCAGCGTCAGACGCCAGTTCAACTTTTATCCCCTTCCTCCGTTTTAAACGCGGCAGCAGCGATGGGCGTCCCTAAGTTTTACCGCTGGATAAGCGAACGGTATCCGTGCCTGAGCCAAGTGGTGAAAGAGCATCAGGTAAGGAAGAGACCCCCCCCCCCCCACCTCCTCCCCACTGCCGGGCCTCACTGCTACAGAAAGTGCTGATCCTGGATCCTTCCTTAGTATCAACCCACCCCAGGCTTTGGCTAGAATTCGGCGTCTAACAGCACTTTCTCATCATATAAAATGATAAGGGGATTTCAGTGTTTGAGAGGGGATGGGGGACTTTAATCATTTCATGGTCACCCTTCGTGTCAGTTTCTTAAAAGTAAACAGAAATTAAAAATCACAAGTCTGGACGAAACTCTTAGAGTTGTTGAGTATTGCTGTTGAAGTTGTTTAACACAGACAACCACCGTATAATGTCAGTGATCCGAACTGTCAGAATTCAAATGTACACTCGCAGCTGACTGTTTCTTCCGCAGTTTAATATTTTTCTCTTGTTCTCTCTGATTGTTTTTCTCCTCCTCCGTAGGTGTTGCTCGGGGCTGTCAGATCATGTTTGTGCCAATAGATTTTGAGAATTCTAGTGCAATATTGAAAATGATCAGTCTTCCTGTAGTGTTACCGACTTTGTGTCTCGTTTTTTTGTGTATGTGGTTTAATTGATTTTCTCTTGAATTGGTTTGATTTACGATCAAGTTATCCAAGCTGCACATTGTTGTTTACTAATGTTGGACATCATTTATATATTTATTCTCATCGATCTGTGTGTAAAGCCCAATGTCTTTCCAGCCTCAGAAGTGTTTACATAGTGACACATATGTTTTCAATGACAAAAAAGCAACGTTTTCGTAACCCAAGGACCAGTGCTTTGTGATGTAATTTTGTCATTGTGACCTCATGTGAGTGACCATTTTTCTCGGTTTCATTTATACTGGTGTTTATGAATAAGACATGTCTTAGCATCTGACCGATTTGTTCATTTCATCCATGATTATTCACCCAGAGGCACATTTGGCCAGATCCATGATGTAAATTGTATCTGATTTATTGGGAGCGGTAGTTGATGGGCCAAACAGCCTTGTTCAGTATCTTTTTTTTTTGTTTATTTATGCTGTCTTGAAGGAGATGTTGGGCATTGGGGAAAGTAACACATTCCCATTTCAGGACCACTGCATCTGTTATCCCCAGGTTAAGTTTAGTAGAGCCAACATTTATTTTATGTTCAAAATGTTAATTATTAAAATTGCCTGTAGGAACTAAAAATACTTTATATAAATCACTAAATACACTTTCTGTAAGTGCAATTAAAACACCAGTGGTGTATGAGGTTCAATTTTAAATAAAATTTTCATGGTAAAATCTGATGCAAGACTGAGAAATCGTCAGGACACAAGCTCCACGTAACAATATATTAACACATTCCTCTGATCTGAAGAGAATATACCTGTAATTTATTCCAATCCGTCGTGCTGGGGAGTTTATAATCCCGAAGGCACGTTTACCCAGAAACTTCTGCTTTGCTGTAACATGTGGAAGCAGGGAGTCAGTGATCTGTTCCCCTTGTAATGGGAATGCCAAAGGAACTCTAGCAGTTTAGGATCTGAAACTTGAACTATAGTATCCAAAACATGCCATATGCAAGTCTTTAGCAATTCGGGTCCCGGTCATTCTTTCTGCTGAGGGGTACGTTTCAAAACTCATGATTTAGTCTTTGTAATATGCCCCTCTTAGAAAATTAAATATTTCTATGACCCTTTCAGTATTAACTGTTGGTTTTTCATTATGAATGTATGTAATTCACTGCATAATGCTGTCATTCCACTGATGTTACTTACCTCAAATCAAAATCTGGCTTCCCAAAGAGGAAATGATATGGTTCCGGCGAAGCCACTGTGAATTAATTGCTGGTCCAAAACTAGAACAAACTTGAGGGTAATGCCCTTGATTTGAGGGATTTCACAATTCAAGTACTTATTTGTCAGCATTGGGTATTCCCAGGTCAGTTTTAGCACAGCCAGCATTAAACACTCTTTTCTATATTGGCCTGGGTTTCATGGTCAGCAGTGAAGTGACAGCGCTCACCGCTGACCTTGAAGAAAGCTGCTCACAAACATCTAATGCCCATGACGTGGATTTCTCCTTTCCCAATGTTAGGTTGAATCTGGTGCCAAGTCAGGAACTCTCTAGGCATCCAGCAATGGTGATTAAAGTCTAGCTCGGTATAAAATTAAAACCCGACCACAGCCTAGGGCGGCACAGTGGCGCAGTGGTTAGCACCGCAGCCTCACAGCTCCAGCGACCCAGGTTCAATTCCGGGTACTGCCTGTGTGGAGTTTGTAAGTTCTCCCTGTGTCTGCGTGGGTTTCCTCCGGGTGCTCCGGTTTCCTCCCACATGCCAAAGACTTGCTGGTTGATAGGTTAATTGCCCATTATAAATTGCCCCTAGTATAGGTAGGTGGTAGGGAAATATAGGGACAGGTGGGGATGTGGTAGGAATATGAATTAGTGTAGGATTAGTATAAAATGGGTAGTTGATGGTCGGCACAGACTCGGTGGGCCGAAGGGCCTGTTTCAGTGCTGTATCTCTAAACTAAACTAAACCCGACCCAAGCCTAAGCCTTTTAATTTTTTTTCGCGCCTGACCCGACACTAATCTCCTTCATCTGTTCCGGCAGCAGGCTATTCGTGCAGCTGGAGTTGTGGGGAATCATGGGTAAGCCTGATCCCGTGGCTTCCTGGAAGCAGTGTCTAACCCGACCTGAGCCCGAATGCTGGACTCGGAATTTCGACTCGACCCGAACCCGACACATTTTGCCGGGCCTAGCCGGGTTTGGGTCGGGTAGCCAGGCTTTAATGGTGATATCATCAAGCAGGCTTATCACAGACAGCAAACCAGGAAGTAAAAAGCACTTAATATCCTTCACTTTTAATTACCTTTTACAAGGAGAAAAATAAATAGGACATATGCATGAGCTTAAGGTAGAAACTGGAAAACTACTTTTAAAAAAATTATGAATATGTGGATTTTTAATCATCATGGAAACATTTGATATTCCACAAATATAAAATTAATTTTTCAAGGCTTCTGAGGTATCTTAGTAGTAATGAACTTAGTTTGTTATTGAAAAACCCAGTTACACCTCATTCAACAAGGTGTAACTTTTTCTAGGGTTTTTACAGCGAGTCTAATAGCGTAAAAGGGGAAGTTCTTGTCAGTTCAGTGATTTCTAATTGCTTGTAGTCTGAGGGGGTACTTCAACAGCACACCCAATGAAGAACCCTAGGAGCACTAAGAGCAGCCTCTTGATTTCTGCGTTATTTTGCGCACGCACGGACTCCAGAAGAGAAGAAATTACGGTAAACGCTGACCGTTTCGCTGTCGTTACCACAGTTAAATCCGTACCATTTATTGTTAAAACTGATAGTTAAAGCAAGAAAGTTTCTGATATAAAATTTTTTTTTACAGAATGCTATTTAAGTTTGATTAAAACACCAATAATTCATTCATGATCAATCTGATGCAAGGCAGTGAAATCTTAGATAACAGATTAACTATAACATCAGTGGATGGGGTAGCTGTTGAACAGGCAGATACTGAGTGCAGAGAGTCTGTGAGGAAGGTTAGACAGTTGACAGGGCAAAGTTGCAGCCAGTATGATGGGTTGAAGTGTGTCTATTTTAACGCAAGAAGTGTCAGGAATAAGGGTAATGAACTTAGATCATGGATCAGTACTTGGAGCTACGATGTTGTGGCCATTACGGAGACGTGGATATCACAGGGGCAGGAATGGATGTTGGATGTTCCGGGGTTTAGATGTTTCAAAAGGAATAGGGAGGGAGGTAAAAGAGGTGGGGGAGTGGCATTGCTAATCAGGGATAGTATCACAGCTGCAGAAAGGGAGGTCGTCGAGGAGGGTTTGTCTACTGAGTCATTATGGGTGGAAGTCAGGAACAGGAAAGAAGCAGTCACTTTGTTGGGAGTTTTCTATAGACCCCCCAATAGCAACAGAGACACGGAGGAACAGATTGGGAGGCAGATTTTGGAAAGGTGCAGAAGTAACAGCGTTGTTGTCATGGGTGACTTCAACTTCCCTAATATTGGTTGGAACCTCCTTAGTGCAAATAGTTTGGATGGAGCAGTTTTTGTCAGGTGTGTCCAGGAAGGTTTCCTGACTCGATATGTAGATAGGCCGACTAGAGGGGAGACTATGTTAGACTTGGTGCTTGGCAACGAACCAGGCCAGGTGGCAGATCTCTCGGTGGGAGAGCATTTCGGTGATAGTGATCACAACTCCCTGACCTTTACTATAGTCATGGAGAGGGACAGGAGCAGACGGGATGGGAAAATATTTAATTGGGGGAGGGGGAATTACAATGCTATTAGGCAGGAACTGGGGAGCATAAATTGGGAACAGATGTTCTCAGGGAAATGCACAACAGAAATGTGGAGGTTGTTTAGGGAGCACTTGCTGCGACTGCTGGATAGGTTTGTCCCGATGAGGCAGGGAAGGGATGGTAGGGTGAAGGAACCTTGGATGACGAGATGTGGAACAGCTAGTCAAGAGGAAGAAGGAAGCTTACTTAAGGTTGAGGAAGCAAGGATCAGACAGGGCTCTAGAGGGTTACAAGTTTGCCAGGAAGGAACTGAAGAATGGACTTAGGAGAGCTAGAAGGGGACATGAAAAAGTCTTGGCGGGTAGGATTAAGGAAAATAACAAGGCGTTCTACACTTGTGTGAGGAACAAGAGGATGGCCAGAGTGAGGGTAGGGCCGATCAGGGATAGTGGAGGGAACTTGTGCCTGGAGTCGGAGGAGGTAGGGGAGGTCCGAAATGAATACTTTGCTTCAGTATTCACTAGTGAGAGGGACCTGGTCGTTTGTGAGGACAGCGTGGATCAGGCTGACCTGCTCGAACAGGTTGATGTTAAGAGGGAGGATGTGCTGGAAATTTTGAAAGACATGAGGTTAGATAAGTCCCCGGGGCCAGACGGGATATACCCAAGGATATTACGGGAAGCGAGGGAAGAGATTGCTGCGCCTTTGGCGATGATCTTTGCGTCTTCACTGTCCACTGGAGTAGTACCAGATGATTGGAGGGTGGCAAATGTTGTTCCCTTGTTCAAGAAAGGGAATAGGGATAACCCTGGGAATTATAGACCAGTCAGTCTTACGTCGGTAGTGGGCAAATTATTGGAGAGGATTCTGAGAGACAGGATTTATGATTATTTGGAAAAGCATGGTTTGATTAAAGACAGTCAGCATGGCTTTGTAAGGGGCAAGTCATGCCTCACAAGCCTTATTGAATTCTTTGAAGATGTGACAAAACACATTGAAGGAAGAGCAGTGGAAGTGGTGTATATGGATTTTAGCAAGGCGTTTGATAAGGTTCCACATCGTAGGCTCATTCAGAAAGTAAGGAGGCATGGGATACAGGGAAAGTTGGCTGTCAGGATACAAAATTGGCTGGCCCATAGAAGTCAGAGGGTGGTAGTAGATGGAAAGTATTCAGCATGGAGCTCGGTGACCAGTGGTGTTCCACAAGGATCTGTTCTGGGACCTCTGCTCTTTGTGATTTTTCTAAATGACTTGGATGAGGAAGTGGAAGGCTGGGTTAGCAAGTTTGCCGATGACACGAAGGTTGCTGGAGTTGTGGATAGTGTGGAAGGCTGTTGTAGGTTGCAACGGGACATTGACAGGATGCAGAGCTGGACTGAGAAGTGGCAGATGGAGTTCAACCTGGAAAAGTGTGAAGTGATTCATTTTGGAAGGTCGAATTTGAATGCAGAATACAGGCTTAAAGACAGGATTCTTGGTAGTGTGGAGGAACAGAGGGATCTTGGGGTCCATGTCCATAGATCGCTCAAAGTTGCCACCCAAGTTGATAGGGTTGTTAAGAAGGCGTATGGTGTGTTGGCTTTCATTAACAGGGGGATTGAGTTTAAGAGCCGCGAGGTTATGCTGCAGCTCTATAAGGCCCTGGTTCGATCACACTTGGAATATTGTGTTCAGTTCTGGTCGCCTTCTTATAGGAAGGATGTGGAAGCTTTAGAGAGGGTGCAGAGGAGATTTACCAGGATGCTGCCTGGACTGGAGGGCATGTCCTACGAAGAAAGATTGAGTGAGCTAGGGCTTTTCTCATTGGAGCGAAGAAGGATGAGAGATGACTTGATAGAGGGGTACTAGATGATGAGAGGCATAGATAGAGTGGATAGCCAGAGACTTTTTCCCAGGGTAGAAAGGGCTATCACAAGGGGGCATAATTTTAAGGTGATTGGAGGAAGGTTTCGGGGAGATGTCAGAGGTAGGTTCTTTACACAGAGAGTGGTGGGTGCGTGGAATGCGCTGCCAGCGGTGGTAGTAGAAGCAGATACATTAGGGGCATTTAAGCGATTCTTGGATAGGTACATGGATGATAGTAGAATGAAGGGTATGTAGGTAGTTTGATCTTAGAGTAGGTTAAAGGTTCGGCACAACATCGTGGGCCGAAGGGCCTGTACTGTACCGTGCTGTACTGTTCTATGTTCTATCAAAGGTAGCTTGTTTCACAATGGAAGAACAGGAACTTCAATTTATGTAGTGTCTTCAATGTAGTAAGATATCCAAAGGGGTTTCACAAGAACGTAATCAGACAAAAAAAAAACTTGACGCTGAGCCAAAGGAGATGTTTAGACTGCTTGATCACTGAGATAGGTTTGCAGGATCACCTTAAAGAAGGATAGAGGGTTTTAGGGAGGTAATTCCTAGACAGCTGAAGCTAATAGTGGGGCAAAGGAAGTGAGTGTTGCACAAAAGCCCAGGTGAAGCTTAAGAGGGTTGCCTAAAACATTTGTTTGAAACTGTTCACAAACAATTATTTATAATCTGTACAGACTAGTTTATATCTTGTATTATTGCCACACAGTTCATTTTTTTTAACCCTGTTAAGGGTCCTGTTTTGATTTTTTTTATTGGAAAGTTGTCCTGCTTTTTATTCTTCCTCCCCATCTCTGCCAGGCATTAACATTAACTGATGAGGGATTCATAAATAGTGATCGTCTGTTAGTATCTTATTCAACTGACCATTCTTTGTGGGTGAGCATAAACGGTGATTGTTGATAAACTATTCATCCAAGAATCCTGACTGTTTTCTGCTCCCTAACCCAGAGTGCCGGGGTCAACTATATCTCACCTATTGCTATTCTGTCTGAAATCAACTAACTCAGCACAGTCCGAGAATTTTAACCTCGGTCTTTCTACTTTGTATGGCTGTGCTAGTTGTTGCCCTCGCACAATGAGCTGTGGAAAGTTGGCAATGTGATTTTGCACAATGGCAGGATGTATACTGATGGGAACATTGGAGAGGAAGAGAGTACTTTATTGATACCGGATCATGGTTAATTGTCCTAATCTGCTTGCTCTTTGCATGGTACGTCTAAGCCAGTTGACTTCCATTCATGTGATTTTCATTTTTTCTCTTTTTCTGAATGATTGTATCTATCTGCCCGTAATAAAAATGTTCTGTTTGCATGCAGGTCCTGTGAAATTCTTCCATTATAACCTCCTATGTCCACAATTTTGATGGAAATGGTCTGTGTTAACTTGACATGCACTGACCTCTTACCATCAGAGTGCCACTGCTGGTGGGAGGGTCTACTTACAACATGACATTGACTTAGTTTCCAGTTTAAACATGGATATAAGATTATTATTATTATTATTGGCTATCCCTTGCAGGTGAGGATGATTGTCTTCCGTGAGCCCGAAGATGGTTGATGAGGCCGATTCAGGATCTACAGACTTTATGACACATAGGGCATTTGTTGTCATGTGGGATGTCTGGTCGTGTATTATTAGTTCAGGTCATGGCTTGTTCTTTTTGCGCTCTTGCTTTTCCTCGTCATTTTGTCATTGTTGGGTCTTAAAATACTGGGATCCTTCCCACACTCTGCCTCCATCTGGTTCGGTCCAGGGTGATGGTCTCCCAGGAGTTGATGTCAATGTTGCATTTCTTCATGTTGGCTTTCAGCACATCCTTGAAGCACTTCTTTTGTCCTCCTCTGGTGCATCTGCCCTGACTGAGCTGGGAGAAGAAGACCTGCTTTGGGAGCCTGGTGTCTGACATCCAAACTATTTGACCAACCCAACGAAGCTCATGGCTGATAATCATAACTTCCATGCTTGTGGTGCCTGCTTGTGAGAGGACATTAATGTTAGTGCACCTGTCCTCCCACTTGATATGTAGGATCTTCTGCAGGCAGTGTTGCTAAAATGACTCCAGTGCTTTGAGGTGCTTCCTATACATTGTTCACATTTCAGCCTCTTCTTTTCCGAGCACATCCTCCAAGCCCTACGGCGACCAGCAAATGGCAACGGGAGCAGGATTGTATTGTCTGGAAGCTTCTAGTCATGATCTGGCACGGAGGCGGCAGTTACATGATGGTCGTCTGGCACTTGGATGAGGCAGGGGTGCCTTTCGGCAGCTGTAACTGCGACTGAACAATCCTCTTTAGGATCCACTCTGCTCACCCCTTCTTGGGGGGGGGTGCTAGAAAAGGTGCCCTAAACGTGATCTGCCTCACCTCACCCAACTAGGTAGCTGCATCCAGAAGGATCACCTTCTGCGGTAGAAACACATAAAAAACACAAGCAGTAAAGTTTGGGACCTGGAGTATCAGGTCCCAAGTGGACACACCCGCAAGTGAACACCCAGAACGTCACACTGTGTTTGTCACCCGAGAAGTGGCTGCAGAGCTAGTGGAGGCATTGGTCATAATATACCAAAACTCACTGGATTCCAGTAGGGTACCCGCGGATTGGAAAACCGCTAATGTGACACTCCTATTCAAGAAAGGAGGGAGACAGAAAGCAGGAAACTACAGACCAGTTAGCTTAACATCAGTCATTGGGAAAATGCTAGAGCCCATTATTAAGGAAGAAATAGGACATTTAGAAAAACATAGAGTTACAGAGTCATAGGAGATACAGCACTGAAGCAGGCCCTTTGGCCCACCGAGTCTGTGCCAACCAACAACCATCCATTTATACTAATCCTACATTAAACCCATATTCCCTACCACATCCCCACCATTCTCCTACCACCTACCTACACTAGGGGCAATTTACAATGGCCAATTTACCTATCAACCTGCAAGTCTTTGGCTGTGGGAGGAAACAGGAGCACCCGGCGGAAACCCATGCGGTCACAGAGAACTTGCAAACTCCACACAGGCAGTACCCAGAACCAGACCCGGGTCGCTGGAGCTGTGAGGCTGCAGTACTAACCACTGCGCCACTGTGCCGCCCTAATGCAATCAAACAGAGTCAACATGGTTTTACGAAAGGGGCGTCATGTTTGTCAAATTTGTTAGCGTTCTTTGAGGATAAGCAGAGTGGGTAAAGGGGAACCAGTAGATGTAGTGTATTTGAATTTTCAGAAGGCGTTTGATAAGGTGCCACATATTGCACAAAATAAGAGCTCAGGGTATTGGGGGTAATGTGTTGGCATGAATTGAGGATTGGCTAACACACAGAAGGGAGAGAATCGGGATCAGTAGGTCTTTTTCAGGTTGGAAAGCCATAACTAGTGGGGTGCCACAAGGATCAGTCCTAGGGCCTCAACTATTTACTATCTACATTAATGAACAACAAAGAAAGAACAAAGATAATTACAGCACAGGAACAGGCCCTTCGGCCCTCCAAGCCTGCGCCGATCCAGATCCTCTCTCTAAACATGTCGCCTATTTTCTAAGCTTCTGTATCTCTTTTCTTCCTGCCCATTCATGTATCTGTCTAGATACATCTTAAAAGACTCCATCGTGCCCGCATCTACCACCTCCGCTGGCAATGCGTTCCAGGTGCCCACCACCCTCTGCGTAAAGAACTTTCCACGCATATCCCCCCTAAACTTTTCCCCTTTCACTTTGAACTCGTGTCCTCTAGTAATTGAAACCCCCACTCTGGGAAAAAGCTTCTTGCTATCCACCCTGTCTATACCTCTCATGATTTTGTACACCTCAATCAGGTCCCCCCTCAACCTCCGTCTTTCTAATGAAAAATAATCCTAATCTACTCAACCTCTCTTCATAGCTAGCGCCCTCCATACCAGGCAACATCCTGGTGAACCTCCTCTGCACCCTTTCCAAAGCATCCACATCCTTTTGATAATGTGGCGACCAGAACTGTACGCAGTATTCCAAATGTGGCCGAACCAAAGTCCTATACAACTGTAACATGACCTGCCAACTCTTGTACTCAATGCCCCGTCCGATGAAGGAAAGCATGCCGTATGCCTTCTTGACCACTCTATTTACCTGCGTTGCCACCTTCAGGGAACAGTGGACCTGAACACCCAAATCTCTCTGGACATCAATTTTCCCCAGGACTTTTCCATTTACTGTATAGTTCACTCTTGAATTGGATCTTCCAAAATGCATCACCTCATATTTGCCCTGATTGAACTCCATCTGCCATTTCTCTGCCCAACTCTCCAATCTATCTATATTCTGCTGTATTCTCTGACAGTCCCCTTCACTATCTGCTACTCCACCAATCTTAGTGTCGTCTGCAAATTTGCTAATCAGTCCACCTATACTTTCCTCCAAATCATTAATGTTTATCACAAACAACAGTGGTCCCAGCACGGATCCCTGTGGAACACCACTGGTCACACGTCTCCATTTTGAGAAACTCCCTTCTACTGCTACTCTCTGTCTCCTGTTGCCCAGCCAGTTCTTTATCCATCTAGCTAGTACACCTTGGACCCCAAGCGCCTTCACTTTCTCCATCAGCCTGCCATGGGGAACCTTATCAAACGCCTTACTGAAGTCCATGTATATGACATCGACAGCCCTTCCGTCATCAATCAACTTTGTCACTTCCTCAAAGAATTCTATTAAGTTGGTTAGACATGACCTTCCCTGCACAAAACCATGTTGCCTATCACTGATGAGCCCATTTTCTTCCAAATGGGAATAGATCCTATCCCTCAGTATCTTCTCCAGCAGCTTCCCTACCACTGACGTCAGACTCACCGGTCTATAATTTCCTGGATTATCCCTGCTACCCTTCTTAAACAAGGGGACAACATTAGCAATTCTCCAGTCCTCCGGGACCTCACCCGTGTTTAAGGATGCTGCAAAGATATCTGTTAAGGCCCCAGCTATTTCCTCTCTCGCTTCCCTTTGAGGAAGGGACAGAGTGTAGTGCTCCAAATTTGCTGACGAAACAAAAATAGGTGAGAAGGCATGTTGTGATGAGGACACAAAAAAGATCTGCAAAGGGATATAGATAGGTTAAGTGAGTGGGCAAAAACTTGGCAGATGCTGTTCAATGTGGGAACGTGTGAGGTAATCCACTTTGGTAGGAAGAATAAAAAGACAGATTATTATTTAGATGGAGAAAGACTACAAAATACAGCAGTACAGAGGGATCTGGGTGTTCTTGTGCATGAAACACAAAAGGTTAGCATGCAGGTGCAGCAAGTGATTAGGAAGGCAAGTGTAATTTTGCCCTTTATTGTTTGGGGGTTAGAGTTTAAAAATAGGGAAGTCTTGTTAGAACTGTACAGGGTGTAGGTGAGGCCACACCTGGAGTACAGTTTTGGTCCCCGTATTTAAAGAAGGATATACTAGCATTGGAGGCAGTTCAGAAAAGGTTCACCAGGCTTATTCTGGGATGAAGGGGTTGTGTTATCAAGAACGGCTAAACAGGTTAGGCCTTTATTCATTGGAGTTTAGAAGAATGAGAGGTGATCTTGTAGAAACATATAAGATTCTAAGGGTGCTTGACAGGGTAGATGTTGAGAAGATGTTTCCACTAGTGGGGGAATCTCAAACTAAGGGACACAGTTACAGAATAAGGAGGCACACATTTAAAACTGAGATGCGAAGGAATTTCTCATCTCAGAGGGTGGTGAATCTCTGGAATTCTCTGCCGCAGAGAGTTGTGGAGGCTAGGTCACTAAATGTATTTAAGGAGGAGGTAGATAGATTTTTGAAATCTCGGGGGGCTGAGGGTTCGGCGGAGCAGGCCTGAAAGAGGAGTCGAGGCCTCGGACAGATCAGCCGCGATCTTATTGAATGGCAGGGCAAGCTTGAGGGGCTGACTGGCCTACTCCTGCTCCTATTTCTTATATTCTTACGAGAACTCAGGTTATATGACATCGACCGCCGCTCTGAGTGAGACCCACGAGCTGGAGGGGGGCAGTTCAAGGAACACTGAGGTGACTAAACTTCTGAAGGGAAAAGTCAGAAGACAAATGCAGAATTTATGGAGTTGAATTTGCCATTAAGTATGTACTTGTCAACCAGCTTCATGAGTTTCCTCTTGGAAGCAATGAGCATCTCATGACTTTTCATCTCAAACTGACAAGGAGCCAGTACACCAACATTATCAGTGCATGTGCCCCAACTCTAGACGCTGACGAGGAAACCAAGGAAGATTTCTATGCCAAGCTTAACTAAGCTCTCTCTAGGGTTCCAAAGGAGGACAGGCTTATTCTTCTCTTGGAAGAGATTTCAATTTCTGGAATGGAACCATTGGTAGGGAAGAAATTGGAAATGTTAACTCCAACTGCCGCCTTTTCCTTACCAAATATGCGGAATATGGGCTTACATCCACAATACCCTGTTCCGCCAGAAGAACAAATACAAGACAGCACGGTAACGCCCACGGTCCAAACACTTGCACCTGATCGATTTACGTCATCATCCGTGCGTGGAATCACAAAGATGTCTGCACCACCAGAGCAATGACAGGAGCTGATGACTGCCGGACTGATCACCGACTTATTCGTTCAATCATGTCCATCAAACTGGCTCCCAAATGGCGGATGCAACAGAAGAGATGTCTACGAAAGATCAACATTGAAGCTCTGAAGAATCCAATGGAATGAGATCGATTCCAGCAATGTTTTAGGGAAAAACGTTCCAACTTCAATCAAGAACAGAAGAAGAGTATCCACAGCGCTTGGTACATGCTCAAGTCCAATATCATCAATGCCTGCAAAGATACATTTGAATTTTCTGTCAGGAAACATCAGGACTAGTTTTATGAAAATGATCAGAACATCAACGAACTGATGAATTGCAAGTGCAAGATTTTCTGTGCCTGGCAGATTGATCCAAACTCAAAGCAAAAGAAACTGGCTTACTAAAAGCAAAAGCAGACGTACAAAGGAACACCCACAACATGAAGAACAAGTGGTGGGCAGACAAAGCAAAGGAAATTCAACATCTTGCTGGCATGAATGATATCCATGTCTTCTTCATGGCCACAAAGACCATTTATGGCCCAAGTACTCGAGGACCAGCTCCTTTTGAGGCCTAAGGATGGGGTCTGATCAAGGAAAGGGAAGCTGTCAACGCCTGTTGGAGGGAGCAATCAAGAATCCATTGTTGTTTGTTTTCAGCTCCACCCCACAACATCCAGTTAGAGACTAGCTCAGAACAATGGTGGTGATGAAAGCCATCACACAAGTGAAGCACAACAAAGCGGCAGGAGGTGATGGAATCCCCACTGAAATCTTTAAGCATGGAGGAGAGGAGCTAACAATACAGCTCCGTGCCCTCCTCTTACAGATCAGGAATGAAGAGGAAGTCCCGAATGATGTCAAGGATGCTATGATTGTTACAATCTTCAAGAAAGGGGACAAATCCAACAGTGGAAATTACAGAGGCATCTCCCTGCTCTCCATTGCAGGAAAGATCATTATAAAAACATGGGTATAAGAAATTATAGTGGAATAAGATGCATGCAGCTGTAAGATTTTGAATATATTATAGACAGATATGTGCTTCATAATACTTCCAGGCACATGTAATGCATGAAATACCGACCCAGCATAAGTGCTTTTTAATGAAAATGAAATCATGTTTGATGCTAAACCTGTATTCAGCCTGACCACAGTATTTACACCTACCTGTCTGTTGCAGCAGGATTGTCATAGAATTGCCATTCACAAAAATTAAATAATTAACAATGTGGCGCCGCTTTAAATTTAATCCTAAACTGCATTGCTTGAGGAATGGGGAAAAAGTGTCCTTGCTTGAAGCTTGGGTATCCAATTGATTTCCTGTTGACTGTTGCTGCGAAGTCTTGGCTTGTGTTGACCTGGTATTCCATACATAGACAGTACAAACTACAAACAACAGTTGTTGGGTCTTGCATGTTGTGGCTAATTGAAAAATCATAGGCAGCCTAAATGCTTATCAGTTAGTTGCCTGGATCTTCCTGGCCTATGCAGCTGAGATTCATGCCATGTTGTATGTTGAGCGGTTGGGTGTTGTTTTCTGTCCTGTTCGTTGAACATTTTGTGCTGAATGTGTGAAGATTTTATCAAGTCCTTGTCGTAAACGATAAGCTTTAGAGGGCTATAACTTAAAGACTAATTGTATAGCCAAGAATGTAATGAAATAAAATAGGATAACAATATATTAATTTTTAATCACTTATTTTTATTTGTGGAATAATGTGCTGCTTGTTTAAGATAGGGAACTTTTATTAATTATGCTAATTCTATACAATCCACTCATTACATGCTTTTCTGCATTCAATTTTGCAGATTCCGGAATTTGACAATCTCTATCTGGATATGAATGGAATTATCCATCAATGTTCTCACCCAAATGATGAAGATGTGCACTTTCGAATCTCTGAGGAAAAAATAATTGCTGATATTTTCCACTATGTGGAAGTTCTATTTCGCATCATTAAGCCAAAGAAGATCTTCTTCATGGCAGTTGATGGTGTGGCTCCAAGAGCAAAAATGAATCAACAACGTGGCAGACGTTTTAGGTAAGAAAATTGTTTGGTAGGCAGTTAAAACTAGTCAAGGCATTGTGAGTTACTTAGCAAGTTTATCCCGTAAGTAGCCAAGTCACATAGCCCAAGAAAGTCCTGTCAGTGGGTTTGGCATTAATGGGCACTGTAATTAACCCTGGGCTAGGGAATGGAAACATGTCTGGAGTTTTTCCTCCTAGTTTATATCCAGCAACCAGTGTTAGAAACTACACCTGTGAACATTGAGAGCAAGTGATTGAGCTCAGCTGTGATCCCTCCTGTGGCCAGATTGAATGCCTACAATCAGTCCGTCAGGTCCCACATGAATATTGGCCATTGCCGGCATGGACTCGATGGGCCAACTGGCCTCCTTCTATGTCATAAATGACTTGTATTTGGTACTAGACGATGACTGGCACTGTAGAACTGTACCCCAGCAAGGAGCTAATTAATGCCTTCGGAAGAGGAGAAACCTCACAAAAGATATATTGGCTTTGAAAGACATACAGCTCAAATTCAACAGAATTATACCAGGATTTATAAGATTGTATTATGACAGCATGTTGCATAAACTTGGCTTTTATTCCCTTAGGTTTAAAATGTTGAAGGGTGATCTGATTGAGGTATTTAATAGGGCAGATACAGAGAAAGTATTTCCTCTGGTGGGGGGGGAATCCAGAGCAAGGGACGCAAACTTGAAATTAGAGCTAGGCCATTTAGGATCAAATCAGAAAGTACTGTTTCATGCCAAGAGTAAAAGAAACCTGGAAAACTCCACTAAAAGGCTGTAGATCCTGGGTCAGTTGAAATTTTCAAGAATTTGAGATTTTTGTTAGGTAAGGAGATCAGCCATGATTTTTAGTTAGATGGTGGAGCAGTCTTGAGCACTGAATTGCCTACACCTGTTTCTATGTAAAATAAATTTGAAAGGGATTTTCAAGGGAGCAGTGATACCCTGAATCATCAAGTAGTTGAATATTGATCTGTCTGTCTGTATGACTATCCTGGAAAGCAAAGCTAACCCCATTGCTTCATTACTCCATTACCAACTGTCTCCTTAAACCTCTCCACCCCTCATCTCCAAGTACAAGAAACTCATGGACTTCTTTGTCCCTAAAATTGAGACTATCTATTCAGTTGCCTCTACCCCCATTCCCTTTGCACACCAAGCCACACCTGCCCCGAGGTCCCCCTCTATCCTAGTCTATATCCACATATTTTTCTAATTTCTTTTCTGCTCCTTACCTTAAATCTATGCCCCCTGGTTATTGACACATCTGCTAAGGGAACGTTTCTTCCTATCTACCTTATCTATGCCCCTCATAATTTTGTATACCTCAATCAGGTTCCCCCCTCATCCTTCTCTGCTCTAAGGAAAACAACCCTAGCCTATCCAGTCTCTCTTCATAGCTGAAATGCTCCAGCCCAGGCAACATCCTGGTGAATCTACTCTTCACCCTGTCCAGTGCAATCACATCCTTCCTATAGTGTAGCAACCAGAACTGTACACAGTACTCCAGCTGTGGCCTAACTAGCGTTTTATACGGCTCCATCATAACCTCCCTGCTCTTATATTCTGTGCCTTGACTAATAAAGGAAAGTATCCCATATGCCTTCCTAACCACCTTATCTACCTGTGCTGCTGCCTTCAGTGATCTATGGATAAGCGTACTAAGGTCCTTCTGACCTTCTGTACTTCCTAGGATCCTACCACCCATTGTATATTCCCTTGCCTTGTTAGTCCTCCCAGAATGTATCACCTCACACTTCTCAGGATTAAATTCCGTTTGCCACTGCTCTGCCCATCTTACCAGCCCATCTATATTGTCCTGTAATCTAAGGCATTCCTCCTCACTATTTACGACACCACCAATTTTCACGTCATCTGCAAACTTAGTGATGATACCTCCTATTATTCACATCTAAATCATTAATGGACTCTACAAACAGCAAGGATCCCAGCACCGATCGCTCCGGTACACCACTGGTCACAGGCTTCCAATCGCAAAAACAACCCTCGACCTTCACCCTCTGCCTCCTGCCACTAAGCCAATTTTGGATTCTATTTGCCAAATTGCCCTGGATCCCATGGGCTCTTACCTTCTTAACCAATCTCCTATGCGGGACCTTATCAAAAGCCTTACTGAAGTCCATGTAGACTACATCAACTGCTTTACCCTCATCTACATAGTCACCTCCTTGAAAAATTCAATCAAATTTGTTCGACATGATTTCCCCCTGACAAAGCCAAGATGACTATGCTTGTTTAATCCCTGCCTCTCCAAGTGGACATTAATCCTGTCCCTCAGAATTTTTTCCAACAGTTTCCCTGCCACTGATGTTAGACTCGCCAGCCTGTAATTACCTGGTTAATCCCTACTAACCTTCTTGAATAATGGTGCCACGTTTGCTGTTCTCCAGTCCTCTGGCACCTCTCCTGTGGCCAGAGAGGATTTGAAAATTTGTGTCAGAGCACCAATCTCTTCCCTTGCCTCACATAATAGCCTGAGATACATCACATCTGGGCCTGGGGATTTATCCACTTTTAAGCCCGCTAAAACACCTAATACCTCCTCCCTTTCAATGCTAATTTGTTCAAGTATATCACCATCCCCCTCCCTGATCACTACACCTACATTGTCCTTCTCCATAATGAACACAGATGAAAAGTAATCATTTAAAACCTCACCTACATCCTCCGGCTCCACACACAGATTGCCACTTTGGTCCCTAATGGGCCCTACTCTTTCCCTGGTTATCCTCTTGCCCTTAATATACTTATAAAATGCCTTGGGATTTTCCTTTACCTTGGCTCGCCAGTGTTTTTTCATGCTCCCTCTTGGCTCTCCTAATTAATTTTTTAGATACCCCGCTACACTTTCTGTATTCCTGTAGGGCCACCACTGTTTTCATCCCTCTGAATCTACCATGATCCTCCTTTTTTTTTTTGCCTTATCCAATCCTCTGTGTCCCTTGACATCCAGGGTTCCCTGGACTTGTTGGTCCTACCCTTCACCTTTTTGGGAAAATGTTGGCCCTAAACACACACTCTTTCATTTTTGAATGACTCCCACTGGTCTGATGTAGACTTTCCTACAAGTAGCTGCTCGCAGTCCACTTTGGCCAGATCCTGTTTTATCATATTAAAATCGGCCTTCCCCAATTCAGTACCTTTATTTCCTGTCCATCTTTGTCCTTTTCCATAACTACCTTAAATCTTACAGAGTTATGGTCACTATCCCCGAAATGCTTCCCCACTGACACTTCTACCACTTGTCCAGCTGCATTCCCTAGGATTAGGTCCAGTACTGCCCCTTCTCTTGTAGGACTTTCTACGTGCTGGCTCAAAAAGCTCTCTTGGATCCCCTACTATTATTACCCTATTATTTTTACACCTCTGAGATTTGCCTACATATCTGCTCCTCTATCTCCCCCTGACTGTTAGGAGGCCTGTAGTATACTCCCAGCAAAGTGATTGCCCCCTTTTTGTTTTTAAGTTCTACCCATATGGTCTCATTTGAGGAACCTTCTAAGATATCATCCCTCCTTACTGCAGTAATTGACTCCTTGATCAACAGTGCAACGTACAATGCCACCTCCTCTTCTACAGCCCCCCCCAACCCCCGGTCACGCCTGAAGATTCGATACCCTGGAATATTGAGCTGCCAGTCCTGCCCTTCCCTCAACCATATCTCTGTGATAGCAATAGTATAATATTTCCATGTGTTAATCAATGCCCTCAATTTATCTGTCTTACTAGTAAGATTCTCAAAGGTTGGTATGCAGATGCAGCAAGTGATTAGGAAGGCAAATGGAATGTTGTCATTTATTGCTCGGGGAATGGAATATAAAAGTAGGTATGTTTTGCGACAGTTGTATAGGGTATTGATGAGACCACATCTGGAATACTGTATACAGTTTTTGTCTCCTTATTTAAGAAAGGATATAAATGCATTAGAGGCAGTGCAGGGAAGGTTCACTCAACTGATACCTGGGATGGGGGTGGGGGAGTTATCTTATGAGGAAAGGTTGGACAGGTTGGGTCTGTATCCATTGGAGTTTAGAAGAATGAGAGGTGATCTTAGTGAAACATATAAGATCCTGAGGGGACTTTACAGGTTGGATGCTGAAAGACGTTTCCCCTTATGGAAGAAACTTGAGCTAGGGGACACAGTCTTAAAAAAAGAGGGTTTCCCATTTAAGACAGAGAGGAGGAGAAATTTTTTCTCTGAGGGTTGAGAGTCTTTGGAACTCTCTTTCCCCATAGAGCAGTGGAAGCAAGGTCATTGAATATTTTTAAGGCAGAGGTAGATAAATCTTGACTAATAAGGGAGTCAAAAGGTATTGGGATAGACGGGAAAAAGGAATCGTGGCCACAATCGTATCAGCCATGATCTTATTAAATGGCGGAGCAGGCTCAAAGAGGCCGAATTTTTATTTTCATTCATGGGATGTGGGCGTCACTGGCTATGCCAGCATTTATTGCCCATCCCTAATTGCCTTGAGAAGGTGGTGGTGAGCTGCCTTCTCGAACCGCTGCAGTCCATTTGGGGTAGGTAGACCCACAGTGCTGTTAGGAAGGGAGTTCCAGGATTTTGACCCAGCGACAGTGAAGGAATGGCGATATAGTTCCAAGTCAGGATGGTGTGTGACTTGGAGGGGAACCTGCAGGTGGTGGTGTTCCCATGTATTTGCTGCCCTTGCCCTTCTAGTTGGTAGAGGTCTTGGGTTTGGAAGGTGCTGTCTAAGGAGCCTTGGTTCATTGCTGCAGTGCATTTTGTAGATGGTACACACTGCTGCTACTGTGTGTCGGTGGTGGAGGGAGTGAATGTTTGTAGATGGGTGCCAATCAAGCGGGCTGCTTTGTCCTGGATGGTGTCGAGCTTCTTGAGTGTTGTTGGAGCTGCACCCATCCAGGCAAGTGGAGAGCATTCCATCACACTCCTGACTTGTGCCTTGTAGATGGTGGACAGGCTTTAGCAAGTCAGGAGGTGAGTTACTCGCCTCAGGATTCCTAGCCTGTGACCTGCTCTTGTCGCCACGGTATTTATATGGCTACTCCAGTTCAGTTTCTGGTCAATGGTAACCCCCAGGATGTTGATAGTGGGGGATTCAGCGATGGTAATGCCATTGAATGTCAAGGGGAGATGGTTAGATTCTTTCTTGTTGGAGATGGTCATTGCCTGGCACTTGTGTTGGGCCACCTATCAGCCCAAGCCTGGATATTGTCCAGGTCTTGCTGCATTTCTACACGGACTGCTTCAGTATCTGAGGAGTCACGAATGCTGCTGAATATTGTGCAATCATCAGCGAACATGCCCACTTCTGACCTTATGATTGAAGGAAGGTCATTGATGAAGCAGCTGATGATGGTTGGGCCGAGGACACTACCCTGAGGAACTCCTGCAGTGATGTCCTGGAGCTGAGATGATTGACCTCCAACAACCACAACCATCTTCCTTTGCGCTAGGTATGACTCCAGCCAGCAGAGGGTTTTCCCCCTGATTCCCATTGACCTCAGTTTTGCTAGGGCTCCTTGATGCCATACTCGATCAAATGCTGCCTTGATGTCAAGGGCAGTCACTCTCACCTCACCTCTTCAGTTCAGCTATTTTGTCCATGTTTGAACTAAGGCTGTAATGAGGTCAGGTGCTGAGTGGCCCTGGCGGAACCCAAACTCAGCATCACTGAGCAGGTTATTGCTAAGCAAGTGCCGCTTGATGGCACTGTTGATGACACCTTCCATCACTTTACTGATGATTGAGAGTAGGCTGATGGGGCGATAATTGACCGGGTTGGACTTGTCCAGCTTTTTGTGTACAGGACGTACCTGGGCAATTTTCCACATTGCAGGGTAGATGCCAGTGTTGTAGCTGTACCGGAACAGCTTGGCTAGGGGCGCGGCAAGTTCTGGAGCACAGGTCTTCAGAACTATTGCCGGAATATTGTCAGGGCCCATAGCTTTTGCAGTATCTAGTGCCTTCAGTCGTTTCTTGATATCACGCGGAGTGAATTGAATTGGCTGAAGTCTGGCATCTGTGATGCTGGGGACTTCAGGAGGAGGACGAGATGGATCATCAACTCGGCACTTCTGGCTGAAGATTGTTGCAAATGCTTCAGCCTTATCTTTCGCACTGATGTGCTGGGCTCCCCCAAAATTGAGGATGGGGATATTTGTGGAGCCACCTCCTCCAGTTAGTTGTTTAATTGTCCACCACCATTCAGGGTTGGATGTGGCAGGACTGCAGAGCTTGGATCTGATCCGTTGGTTATGGGATCGCTTAGCTCTGTCTATCGCATGCTGCTTACGCAGTTTGGCATGCAATTAGTCCTGGGTTGTATCTTCACCAGGTTGACACCTGATTTTGAGGTATGCCTGGTGCTGCTCCTGGCATGCCCTCCTGCACTCTTCATTGAACCAGGGTTGGTCTCCTGGCTTGATGGTATTGGTAGAGTGGGGGATATGCCGGGCCATGAGGTTACAGATTGTGGATGAGTACAATTCTGCTGCTGCTGATGGCCCACAGCGCCTCATGGATGCCCAGTTTTGCATTGCTAGATCTGTTCAAAATCTATCCCATTTAGCATGGTGATAGTGCCACACAGCACGATGGACGGTATCCTCAATGTGAAGGTGGGACTTCGTCTCCACAGGTACTGTGTGGTGGTCACTCCTACCAATCTGCGGCAGGCAGATTGGTGAGGACCGAGGTCAAGTATGTTTTTCCCTCGTGTTGGTTCCCCCACCACCTGCCGCAGACTGAGTCTAGCAGCTATGTCTATTAGGACTCGGCCAGCTCGGTCAGCAGTGGTGCTACCGAGCCACTCTTGGTGATGGACATTGAAGTCCCCCACCCAGAGTACATTTTGTGCCCTTGCCACCCTCAGTGCTTCCTCCAAGTGGTGTTCAACATGGAGGAGTACTGAGTCATCAGCTGAGGGAGGGCGGTAGGTGGTAATCAGTAGGAGGTTACCTTGCCCATGTTTGACCTGATGCCATGAGACTTCATGGGGTCTGGAGTCGATGTTGAGGACTCCCAGCGCAACTCCCTCCCTACTGTATACCACGGCGCCACCACCTCTGGTGGGTCTGTCCTTCCGGTGGGACAGGACATACTCGGGGATGGTGATGGCAGTGTCTGGGACATTGTCTGTAAGGTATGATTCCGTGAGTATGACTATGTCAGGCTGTTGCTTGACTAGTCTGTGGAAAAGCTCTCCCAACTTTGGCACAAGCCCCCAGATGTTGGTAAGGAGGACTTTCCAGGGTCGACAGGGTTGGGTTTGCCGTTGTCGTTTCCAGTGCCTAGGTCGATGCCGGGTGGTCCGTCCGGTTTCATTCCTTTTTATAGAATTTGTAGCGGTTAGATCCAACTGAGTGGCTTGCTAGGCCATTTCAGAGGGCATGTAAGAGTTAACCACATTGCTGTGGGTCTGGAGTCACATGTAGGCCAGACCAGGTAAGGACAGCAGATTTCTTTCCCTAAAGGACATTAGTGAACCAGATGGGTTTTTACAACAATCGACAATGGTTTCATGGCCATCATTAGACTAGCTTTTAATTCCAGATTTATTAATTAAATTCAAATTCCATCTTCTGCTGTGGTGGGATTCGAACCCATGTCCCCAGAGAAATATCCTGGGTCTCTGGGTTACTAGTCCAGTGATCATACCAGTACGCCACCGCCTATTCTGAATAGCCCACTCCAGCTCCTAATTCGTATGTTTATTTGTTCAGGATCCAGAGAAGGAGAGACAATATGCTTCCAGGTAGAAGGCATTAAAAATAATGGGAGGGGAGTGGAATGATCTTGGGTTGTGAAGGAGTGTTGAAAGAGCTGAAAAGTTGTGGTGCAGGAGTATTGGCAAGAGGTTTCTGGGTCTTGGGGGAAAAATGGCAGGGAGACTCTGAAGTTTGGTAGTTGCAGAAATAGTGTGTTTGAACTGGAAGAAGAGGCATGTTTTGGGGTGCAGAGGTAGCAGGCTAGGGAAACATGGAGAATTGGTATTGGGTTTGGGAAATACTGGAAGGGGGAATCCTGGATAATGGATACCATGGAAGGGAATAATGAGCAATGATTGAGAAAAGCACAATGGCTGCAATTCAAATTGTGGCCTTGGAACCGGCACTATATTGCTTGGGCTGATAAAGTAACCTTGAACTGTCCAGTTCCACCAATACAGATATGTCTGTAAGTACCAGCCCCCTGCTGCCAAGAGAGGAGGGACCTTGGAACTGGCTATAAGTTATTTTAAAGTTGCTTAGAATGCTTTTGCATTCTTAATGAAAGCTAATTGAAGAAGTTTAAGTTGCTTAATGAGTTATGGTGGGGAATGTGGTGAAATGACCTTTTTCAGGAGTGAGCCGTAATGGGGCAGAAGGATTGGAGGTATATGCTTGGTGCAGTGTTGGCAGGAGTGAGCTGGATGGAAGGCATGTTGGGAACAGGGAAAGGGGAAAGCATGGGTGAGAAATACAAGAAGCGGCAGAGCGACACAGTTTAGGGAGCAAGGAGTAATTCTGGCTGCTAGCGTTGAGTGAGGTAGGTTTCGAGATCAGAAAAAGCAGCAAGTTTGAAACATTATTTTTGATATACTTGTGTGATGTATGTGTGCTAGACACAATAACCTTCCTTATAGTTCTTTCTGCGTTAATTATTGGAGGAGAGAAGCATGCCAGTTATCGATAATCACTACCCTTGTTCTTTCTGTCTGTCTCTCATGAATGTATATATTTTCTGTTCCATATGCTTCATTGTATTTTAACAATTTTCTTAAATATAGATCAGCAAAGGAAGCAGAAGAGAAAATTAAAAAAGCCTTAGAAAAAGGAGAAAACCTTCCAACAGAAGCTAGATTTGACTCCAACTGTATTACCCCAGGTAATGCTCATTTTTTTCTTCAAAATAAGTAAACCTATTACAGATTACAACGTATTGAACTGGATAAGATCATGGTACAAATTTATTTCCTGTAAGTAAAATTCTTACATTTATGATTCGGAGTAGTTTATTTCCGGAATCAAAGTTGTCAAATTTTCCCATGATTTGAATATCTATTATCCAGATTCTGGAAACTTGACAACCTCACTCATCTTTTTGTGGTGCTAAAGACACTTTACTGGATTGATTTTCCCCAACTGCACTGAGTTTCTGATCTCATCTGAGGCAGCAGTCAGGATAGGGAGACTACCATTGTCCATCGCACTTCTAGGCACAGGAAGATAAATATTGATGTGAGTTTCCTGGGTATTTTGGGTTTGAATCGATGCTTTCTTTGGTACCATAGTCCACCAACAGAACATCATGGCTCACATAAATAAAATAACCTTTTCCAAAAGGCATTAGTGTGTTCTGGGTGCCAAAAAAATCACCTTTCTGTATGAGTTGGTGCATTGCTTTAAAAGTAGAATTGGCTTCTTGATTTTAAGTCATCGATATACAGCAGTAATTGCAGCACAGAAGCTCTGGTATCTTCTAAATCTTCCCACCTACTTTTAGGTGTTGGGAAATCTGATAATTAGGGCCCTAACAAATTCACAGCCTTGAAAAATGCATCATGGACCGGGAAATCTCCATGAAATTGGCCATTTTGCGAACTTAGCGCGTTTTATTGATGGATACAAGGTTGAACTTGCGAATGGCTGGTTATGTTGCGACCATCGCATGTTTTATTGTTTGACGCAAGGTTCACCTCACTGATTGCTGGGAATGTTGCGAACGTTGTGCGTTTTTTGATTGACTCAAGGCTCACCTTGCTGATGGCTAGATGAGGGAGGGCTTCCGGTGCAGTTTTGAGAGAAGCATACAAGTGAGCATGCCAGAATGAGCAAATCAAAATGGCCACAACCATTACTGCAGCACATTGAGTGAAAGAGTTTGGAAGCCAGTGAGGAAAGAATGGGACCTATTTATAGTCAGCTTTTTACAACAGTTTTTCAATATACAATAAATGCCATTTGAAACCAGAAACCTCCCTTGTCTTTTTCATGTTTTAAATAGATCATTTTCATGGTTTGTTGCGACACCATGAAATTCACGATTTAAATATGTGAAATCATGAAATTCACAATTCTTAAAATGCCATGACTGTAAAATTTAACTGTGAATCTGGTAAGGCCTGACTGATATATTAACATCTTCCAACTAATATGGAACACTGTAACCTTTGCTGGGGACTCAAACGACCAGAAGATTTATCAACAGGTAGTCTTTTGAAAAAGTAAACTACTGGAAATTTGGAATGAAACAAATTGATTTATAACGTAAAGCTTCAGCACATCTGTAAGCATCTATATATTTTGGGTAAGAAATCTTGTATTAACTTGAAGCAAGCACTGCAGTTCATTTTCAATGATGGTGTTAATTGCTCAGTCAGATTGACAGAAACTGTCTTGATACTCTTTTCCCATTGCTTGTAATCTTAAGTCCGTATGTTTGGTGTCACTTAAGAATCCTTAAAACCGTCCTTGTAATGTAATTATAATGCAATTAGAAGTTAGTTTATAAACTATATAGCAAACCATTTTTTGTGTTTACTAGAAAGAATGTAAAGTTTTGGATGAACCCCAAGCTCTCAGTTGAACAACAATATAAATGTGGGGGAGCAGAGCCTAAACCTAGTATTTGCTGTAAAAGTATTTGTTGCGTCAAATATTCACATCTTAATTTACAATAAGCACAATAATCCTGCTTTGTCAACATAGTTCAACTTTCATTGTATCAAAGTAGAATTCTACTATTCAGTTCTTCATTGGCTGTCATTAATAGTTAAGTGTAAACCTGCGTTGATGTGTGATACTACTTCTGAATGGTGGAGTGACAGGCTGTCAGTGAGAGATCTGGAAGGTGCATATCTGACATGGTTTGAGCCACTCTACCAGATTAGGTTTAAAAACATGGGTAGGTAGATGTGCAAATTTTGTGTATTAGTTTCTGTATTTTCCTATTTTGGATTCCTATCACCATCACATTTGCACTTTTCTGCTGGGAGAGGGGGTCAAGCTGAGATAACAACTTCTCAGCTGCTTCAATTAAAAAAAATCTTTGTTCTCTTATGGACACCAAGGGCGGAATTTTGTAGACCCCCCGCTGTTGGGGGTCGTGGCGGGGGAGGCCGGAAAATGCCTTTGGCAGAGGCCCTCAATGGGCCTCGATGACGGGAAGGCCCAGTCAGATATTGCCAGTGGTGGCAAGGCCTCGTGGTGGCTCACCCCTGCCGCTCAGCGACGGGAGTGCCATTGACATATGCAAATAAATTTAAAATAGGAATTAATGAAACTTGCGCTCCCGCCGCCTGTCCCGGAGTGATATTGGTGCTGGTGGCCGGCACTCCCCTGCCTTCGGATCCCCGTCTGGGAATCCGAGGTGGGACACTGGTGGGGAGGGGGGAGCAGGTAAGTTTTTCAATGGGGGATTGTCGTCAGATTCATTTCATTGGTGAAGGGGACGGTGGGAAGGGGTAAAGTGGAAAGTTGAACTTTGGAGGGATAAGGTCAGGTGCACAAGGTAAGTGTTTGGAGGGGGAAAGAGGGCAGCTAATTAACTCTATGGTTCTTGGGGGGGTTGTGGGAGAGGGTCAGGATCAATTTACTTTATTTTTTAATATCACTTTCTCTTTAAATGTTTAAATTGCATTGTAGGGCTCAAAGCCCTTTAAAAATGGCGCAGCGCTTGCGCAAAGGCAACTGATGCCATGTTGCCGGGGACAGACCCCCCTGCCCCGTCCACGTCATCGGGGTGGGCAGTCCACCTGGCCATTTAAATGAGCCGCCTGGCTGAATATCACGCCGGCTCCGCGACTGCCCTTGTTTACGGAAATGTAAAATGCAGCCCCAAGACTCAATTTGTTACTTCTTTTCCCATCTCTGACTCTTCAAAACAAAATAAAATGCTCTACTCCTGTACCTGCACTGGTTGTATAAATAAGAGTCACTGATCTTTAACTCTGGAAGGATTTTGAAAACTCCACCCTCATTACAGTGCAGAGGCATTTTTGAATTTTTTTCTCTGTGCCTGTTTAGACAAAATAGGATTTTTCATTTTTGTGTGTTCTATTTTAGGTACTGCTTTTATGGCTAGGTTACATGAGCAGCTAAAATATTTTATAAACCTGAAGATTTCAACTGACAAATCCTGGGAAGGAGTCGTCGTGTACCTGTCGGGTCATGAGGTAATTAAATACTAACTAGCCTAAAATTGGCACTTGCCTCAAATTGAAATTCTGAGTGGATGGGGGACAAAAAGACTTTCTAATTTGACATGAGAGTAGACTGTCAAATGTTAATTTCTGAAGGAATCCTGCTAAAGGGCAACTTCGCTTTAAAAAAAAATTATTAATTTGAAAATATAAGCTAGAAAATCATACTGAAAAAGATGAGCAAATATATGCAGTAGATTTACTTGTCTGCTACACAAATGTCCTGGGTCTTCCATTTATTCCACATTTGTTACCAATTGGAATCTAGTTTCCAAATTTGGCAAGCAAATGTTAACCTATGTATAATATTTTTGTGGATGCATGAGATTATGTAAGTAATTTGTGTTCAGAAGTAAATTTATTCATTATACTTGGGCTTCTTGGTATAAAATGTTAATCCTGAGTTGTTAATATATAACTAAGTGCCCAAGTGTCTGGTGTTTATCCTTTTACTGTACTTATCCTTTTCGTCAATGCTGGATCTAGAGATGGAAGGACAACATGTTAACATTCTGAGATACTCAGTCTTTCGGTCTTTGGTAATTTAACTGTTGAACTTTAATCAGTTTTTTTCAACAGCAAATGAGAATAACAAATAGGGTTACAGTATGTGACTCTTTGTTTAAATACATACTTCTGTTTTATAATTTTTTATTTTCATTACTAGACCCCAGGGGAAGGAGAACACAAAATCATGGAATTTATTAGAGCTGAAACAAGAAAACCTGATCATGATCCCAATACAAGACACTGTCTCTATGGACTGGATGCTGATTTAGTATGTATTACAAATAACTCTTGAGAAAAAAATAATTTTATCTAGTGATATCTATATATTGAAAAAAATTCTTTGGTCTCTCCTTTCCCTCGTCCTCTCTCTTACTCTTTAATCCCACTTCACTTGAAAGTTACACTTGGTCTTGACTTGCCCCTTCACAATACCATAGAAGTTATAGAATAAATTGAGTCTGTGCAGCTTTGTGAAAGGCGTTCCATAAACCAGATGCGATTTACACATAATTGTATTTAAGATGCCGCACCCTGTGTTCTTTATTAAAAAATGGAACTTATTTAAAACAATTGAGCAATTTTTCACTTTTTCTGCATGAGTATATTATGAAGAAAAACCTTGAATAATTCTTTTTCTAAATTGTGATATTTACGAGATAAACTAAGAATTGTGGTTATTGATAATTTGAGGCAGAAAATGCAGCTGGACTGTTAATTTTCCTGAAAGGACTTTCTTGTTGCATTATTTCACCCCATTTGGGAACCACTATCACCCATCATATAGCTGAACAAATCAGTCAAAGTGATGCATCGTTTTAGGATTGGAAGTATCTGGTCTGCTAATTAGTACCTACCTACTATAACTTTGCTCTGCCAGTGGGTGGTAAAGTTGGCGTTCCACTCTCGCTTTATCACAACTTATAGATTAATAACATAATATTGTATTGTTAATATTACATTTCAATACTGTTGAATAGTTTTTTTATATTAAAAAAAATCATTGATGCAGTTTTTATGCAAGAACACATGGCTATTAAATATTTTGTGTTTTGTATAATTTCATTGTGAATGGGATAAGGGCTTTCATCATGGTTATAAGTAGTTTCTTTTTAAAAAAAAAGTAATTAACTCTCCATTGTACAGCTAAATTACTGATATTTGTGTTTACTGAAGATTATGCTTGGATTAACAAGTCATGAACCAAATTTTTCCCTTTTGAGGGAAGAAGTTCGATTTGGTGGCAGGAAATCACAGAAAAGGTAGGATCTTTGTCCTATTGAATAGTGTTCTTAAGGCTTTAAATAAAAGTTTATTCTATTCCTCTCTTAGAAATCTAGAACTTTTCTTCCTGGGTGTTTCCTTTGTCAGTTCGTTATTTCACAGAGTGCGTTTAATACTACTCTAACCACACACAGGCGTGCAGTAGTACACTGGGCTCACTAGCCCTTTCCTTTCTGAGAAAAAAATCTTTGGATTCTGCTGGATACCTTCCCATTACTGTATGGCTAAAATAGAAAAACTTTATGTTCTTTATATTCATAGAACAGTACAGCACAGTACAGGCCCTTCGGCCCACGATGTTGTGCCGAACCTTTAACCTACTCTAAGATCAAACTAACTACCTACCCTTCATTCTACTATCATCCATGTACCTATCCAAGAGTCGCTTAAATGTCCCTAATGTATCTGCTTCTACTACCACCGCTGGCAGCGCATTCCACGCACCCACCACTCTCTGTGCAAAGAACCTACCTCTGACATCTCCCCGAAACCTTCCTCCAATCACCTTAAAATTATGCCCTCTGATGATAGCCCTTTCCACCCTGGGAAAAAGTCTCTGACTATCCACTCTATCTATGCCTCTCATCATCTTGTACCCCTCTATCAAGTCACCTCTCATCCTTCTTCACTCCAATGAGAAAAGCCCTAGCTGCCTCAATCTTTCTTCGTAGGACATGCCCTCCAGTCCAGGCAGCATCCTGGTAAATCTCCTCTGCACCCTCTCTAAAGCTTCCACATCCTTCCTATAATGAGGCGACCAGAACTGAACACAATATTCCAAGTGTGGTCGAACCAGGGCCTTATAGAGCTGCAGCTTAACCTCGCGGCTCTTAAACTCAATCCCCCTGTTAATGAAAGCCAACACACCATACGCCTTCTTAACAACCCTATCAACTTGGGTGGCAACTTTGAGCGATCTATGGACATGGACCCCAAGATCCCTCTGTTCCTCCACACTACCAAGAATCCTGTCTTAATGTTCTTGATGTTTCAGTAGGTAAGTTACTTATTCTGATTTTGATGCACAAATGTTTGCTAATCACATTTATGTTTGTTTCAGGATTGCTGCTGTTGAAGAAACTACGTTTCACTTACTGCACCTGTCGCTAATGAGAGAGTATATTGACTATGAGTTTTCATCTGTACGGGTCAGTATTTGGATTGAGACTTTTTTTTTAAATAGACTGCTGAATTGCCACATAACCATAAATGGTATAAATGGAGATATTGTAGCAGTTTCTGTTTTGTCTTCCTTCTTCATCTGCCTTTAAGCTGCCAAACTATTGGCCAAAGGTCAGTTAGGTGGAGGCAGTATGTGAAATACTCCTTTCTGATAGCATTAGGATTTTAATTTGCTGTGCCTGGTGCCTCTGGTGCCTGCAGCCCCTGTCTATTTCCTGATACCGTCAGAAAGGAGCTTCTAAAAATATCTGCACAGGTTTACTCTGAGGAGTAACTTGAGAGCAATGTATAGGAGCAAAGCTGAATTGAGAGACAAGAGTATGTTCCGGAAGAACTGGTGCATTTATGATTCTGTCCAGCTTTGCTAACATAAAATGTGATAAATTGAAAATGTCATGATATTAAAAGTCATTTTGTTTAAAAAGAAACTTGGATTACTTCTCTGTACACATCTTTACAACTCCTTCCAAGGCTTCTGCCAGTGCAGCTGTACAGTTGTCTATTACAAGGTCCACAAACCTGGCTTAGATTGACTTAGAATCTGTAAAGTGCTTTGGATCCATTTTGTTCTTTCTGTGGATGGTGCTGTGGAACTCGTGTAAATTATTGTAATTCTACTAGTCCAGCGTGGGTTGGTGAGGTTCATTGGCCATTATTTAATGAGTGATAACCCACAAGTGAAGAAATCGTTTAATTTTCACATGGTTGTGATTGATTTGAAGGCAGCTATTCATTTGAGTACAAAGTTCATTTTATGTTTTGTGCATGTTTCAAAGAAAACAACTTTGAATGAATTTTCCAATGCAATCAGAATGGTTACAGCACAGAAAGAGGCCATGTGTCCATGCTGCTTCTCTGCGAGAGCAGCTCAGCTAATCCCACTCCCTGCCTTTTCTCCATAGCCCTGAAAATTTTTATTGTTCAGATAATTAGCAATTCCCTTTTGAAAGTCGTGATTGAATTGCCTCCATCATAAAGGCCTGCTCAAGTCACACAAAAAACCCGACCCAAACCCGACGGAACCACATGGGACCCGAGTCCGACCGGGACCGAGTCCCACCGTTTTTCACCCCCCGAGCCCGATCCGACCACCGGAATGGTCCCTTTACTTACCTTACCACTCCCTAAATTCCCAATCCTCTGGCCAACCACAAGCTTTCGCCGCTTTGTACGCCTTTGTTTTTGATTTGATACGTTCCTTAACTTCCTTTTGTTATCCATGGGTGATTCATCGTTCTCATAGAGTCCTTTCTTCTGTCCTGAATAACTCTTTACTGAATGTTATGAAATATCTGCTTGAAAGTCTGCCACTGACTTTCCCTTTAGTCTATTTTTCCAGCCCGCTTTAGACAGCTCTTTCTTCGTACCTCCATAATTGCCTTTGTTTAAGTTGATGACACTGGTTTGAAACCCGAGTTGCTCTCCTTCAAACTGAATTTGAAATTCTACCATGTTATGATCGCTTCCCCCTAGAGGATCCTTAACTATGAGATCTCTTATTAATCCTACCCCATTACACATTACCAAATCTAAAATAGCCTGTTCCCGGGTAGGTTCTACAACATATTGTGCTAAGAAACAATGCACTCTACAAGTTCGTCTTCCATTTTACCCTTGCCAGTTTGATTTGTCCAGTCTATATGTAGATTAAAATAACCCATGATAATTGCAGTGCCCTTCTTACATGCCTCCATTGTTTCCTGATTAATACTTTGTCCTACAGAGAGGCAACTCCTCGGGGGCCTATAGACGACTCCCACCCGTGATTTCTTTCCCTTGCTATTCCTTATTTCCACCCAAACTGATTCTACATCACGATCTATTACACCTATATCATTACTCACAACTGCACCGATCCCTTCCTTTAATAACAAAGTTACCCCACCTCCTTTTCCTTTCTGCCTATTCTTCCGGAACATCGAATATCCTTGAACATTAAGGTTCCAGTCCTGGTCATCCTGCAACCACCTCTCTGTGATAGCTAGCAAATCATATTCATTTATTTCTATCTGTGCCGTCAGCTCATCTATCTTGTTACAAATGCTATGTGCATTCAGATAAAGAGCCTTAAGCTTTGACTTTTTACCATTTTTACCTTCTCTGGTTCTAATTTCTGCTGTACTCTTGTATTCTCTGTCCCTTCCTGTCATTCTCTGATTAATGTATGCCCTTTCACTACCCTGCACCTCTATGAAATCACCTCTCTACCTTTTCTGAAGAGTACAGTCTAGCTTCTCCAATCTATCTATGTAACTGAAGTCCCTCATCCCTGGAACCATTCTTGTAAATCTTTTCTGCACTCTCTCAACTGTCTTCACATCCTTCCTAAAAGTTTGGTGCATTTTCCTGTTTGAGCATTACTTTTATGCATAACCTGTTTCATGCACTATTCATAGCTCTAAGGGCAAACTGCCTATTTCAGTCCTCCCCTCTCCATCTCCAAGGCATGCCTGAAGCCAACTACTTGGGGATAACTCCATCCAACTTTATTTCTCCCCTTCATCACTGGGGAAACATCTGGTTTCCACTCAGCATCTTGCTGCTCTTGCTGGTTCTAAGCTTTATAGTTGTGTTCAAGAATTGGCAATGATGGTGATTATCCTGCTCAAGTTACTAGTAGGTGACAGACCAATTGAGATGGTGCACCTATGAGTGGAAGTGTTACAACATTGGATATCTTTCTAAGTTTCTGTCTTTTTCCCCCCCAATGGTTCAGCAGTTTTGGAAAGCTGATCATTAAATTCTATCTTCTGACTGATCTGCCTTGTAGAGTTGTCTGACCTAAGGATCAGCAGTTGCTCTACTTATAGTAATGTGCCAGTGGATTAAACCTAATACTGTGCTGCGCTGCCACAATTGCTTTGGAACTTTTGATCGGACTTAAATAAATTGCTTGTTCTTGATTTCAATTAACAGGACAATATTTGCTTCGAGTATGACCTTGAACGAATAATTGATGACTGGATATTGATGGGGTTTCTTGTTGGTAATGATTTTATTCCTCATCTACCTCATTTACACATCAATCATGACGCACTGCCTTTGCTATACAAGACATACACTGAGGTCCTGCCAACCCTTGGAGGTGAGTGCATGAAACAAAATACTGTCTGTAGTAAATTAGCTCTCTGTGGTTCATTCCAATATGATTTCAAATTCATTGTTTCATAGGCAAATAAGTGCTTTGTTGTGAATATATCATTTTCTTTTGATCAGGGTATATTAATGAAGGCGGAACATTAAATTTGAAACACTTTGAGAAGTATCTTGTGAAACTGTCAGTGGTAAGCATAGATTGTTTCCGCCATTTGCATGTTTTATTTAACTGTCTTTGCAGTTTACATAATTTAGTCTGAAGAGCTGTTTGAATTGGTCTGGTTAAAGAAAAAATGAAGAACATATTCAGCCTTGTTTCTAAGATTTCAGTGATATGTAATTGTAGATGTGTATAATTTACAGTTGGGTCCCTTGTACTGATTTTTTTTAAAAACATTGAGCCCTGTAATTCCAGTTTTGATGTTTCCAAACTTGGCTCGTGTCTGGAAAGCATTATATAAGCCAGCACCATATCGGTATTTGCAGGTTACATGATGGTTATTTAAGCCGAGCAAACAGATGGTAATCATAAAAGCTTTTACATTGATTATGGTCATTAGTAGTTCTTTTCCTGTACATGGTCATCCTCCTTTCTTTACAAAGTTTAATTTTTTAAAAAATTCTTGGCTCACTTTCTCTATTCAAAGAGGTGGAATGAAAGACGACCTGTTCCCAGCACCTCTGTCGGTCTTACATCAGCCTTTAGGAAATGAGTAAGAACTTCATGGAGAATGATGTTCCACCCACCTCTTTTTCATCTCCATATGGGAAGGGCCTAACTTCTACTTTAGTGGTTCTCGAACTTCTTTTGGTTAAAGAACCCCTTTTCAAATGGATTAGTAATCACAGAACCCACCTTATCTAAATTATAATGCTGTGTAACACTCAATATGAAAGTGCTGCATGTAAGGAGTGTTTTAAGCTTTTGAGAGAACAGGTATTTACTTACAGATATCAGTGAGATGAGTGTGCCTGCTTCTCACTGCAGAGTCTGTCCCGTCTATCTCTTGGTGTGATGTTTGACAATGTCTTTAGATTTATACTGAGTGACAGGACTTGCCTAGGGAAAAATGGCGCCCTGGGCAAGCTTGTTTTTTGGCACCCTTTTGTTTGAGTTTAAGTATGTAATACTTAATTTTTTTTAAACTCCCCTCTCTCGAACAAAGCTGAGCTCACCTGGTGCCCACCAGCAGGCTTGGTAACTGCAGGTCTACCTGGCGATCTTCTTGCCACTCTCCGTGCTCCTTCATGTGGACTCCCCTCCTAGGTGAGACAGCCAGACCACCCTGACCTGTACATGTGGAGTGCGCACTCTGCTCCTGGCTCACACCAAGCCTGCCTCTGGCTCATTTGTTTACTCTTGGCAACGGTGTCCTGGGCGGTCACATTATTTTATGGACAACCTGGAAAGTCCTTATGGGCCTCCAGTGATCTGCAGACCCCTGTTTGAGAACCACTGATCTGCTTGGTATCAACTTCCACTCCCCGACTCCTGAAAATGTAGCCAAGATCAGGTATAATGGGTGTGAACCTTTTATCTTCTGCTCTGTGGTATGGCAGTAGCTGCTATTTTGACTTGTTGAAAGGGCTTGCATGCCTCCGTGGGTTGAAAAGTTACACTGGTACATGCCAGACAAATTGAAGTTGTTCATTATCCAAATATAATTTGGCCATTTTGCTTAAGGGGCTCAAAATTGAGAGCTTTGAAAATAATGACTCCATGGACCTTACTACTGCAGTGTTTGGTGCTGTACTATCAGATGAAAAGTTCTTAAGTGTGGCATCAGTCTTTCCTTTGGAGTAATGAACTAAGAGTGGAAGTAGTTTGGTGCAAATGACTTTCAGTTAAACCTGTTCCCTGTAGATTTAGCAGCACCATCTTTAAGCCTTTTATGAATGACATTGTATTATCCTGCTTGGGGTTTTTACCTTTCTTATTCAGAGATTATTTGTTTTGGTATTTTTGTTTATAATTCATAAATGATTGAAACATAAATGATGCCAGTTCAAACTTTCCCCCCCCGCCTTTTCAAATACAAACACGTTGAGATGCTGGAGCAAGCATTAAGCCACAACAAAGCGTTGGTATGCTTTTTTGGTACCTTGTGAAAATTGCCCAGTTCTTTCTGCATTCTCTGGAGACAGCTGGGTTAATTTCAGGAGATGCCTGTCAATTTAGAGGGTTGTTTGAAATTTACTAAATTCAATCTATATGTATTAGTTGGTGAAACATTTTATTAAGTAGGTATTTGGGTATTTCTTTTTTGCTTTTTTGAAGTGCTTGCTTGATTAAACATGATATACCTATTTGATTACAGTTTGATCGTGAACATTTCAGTGAAGTTTTTGTTGACCTAAAGTGGTTTGAGAGTAAAGTGGGTAAAAAGTACCTAAATGAGGCAGCAGGCATTGCAGCAGAGGAAGCAAAACGACGTAAAAAGAAAAACAAGGTATGTACCATCTTATTCCTCTTCAAATATTCTTTACAACTGAATGTAGGATAAACATTTTAAGTTGTTAATGCTATTTTGTGAATAAAATGAAATAATTTAAACCAGCAGTGTTCACCAAATCATGAAAGTGCTCAAGTAATTCAGTCTAATTGATAAGAATTAAGTAAGGTCAATGGGCCAAATCAAACCTGCTCCTTCTACATAACCATAGATAATTTATCCTACCACATCTCCATTTCATCTCCCGAAGGAGCTTTCAGCAGTACTTCCTGATGTCCAAAAATTATCAAGCAAAATGCCAGAAGATTTGTCCATCCTGGCATTACTGCTATTCAAGCTTGACTTTATATGCTCTATAATGTCTTCCCTTGCCCTCTTCCAAGTCACAGTATGGAAACCTGCACCCCATTGACTGTTCAACTGTCTTAGTCAATTGGCACAGCATTGGAGGGGCGAGGGGGCATTGCTAATGCACTGAGACATAGAATAATCTGATTAAATTCAAGGGCAACACGTGCCTGAAACTTACTCCAATTAATTGATGAAAATAAAATAAATACTGTTCATTTTTCACGCCCACTGGGCAGGAGTAATAGAGGTATTAATTATCATGTTTCTCCCATCTTTCCTTGGTCATTAAACTGCCTGCGGTATGATGACCAAGGTTTAAATAATCCAGAAGGGAAATTTACATTGGTCTCAGCTGAATTTGTTTACCGATCTGTCTATTTTTATGAGTAATGCATTCAAACATTCCATTATTATGGTGGTATTTATTTGAGAGGCAGCTTATTGAGGTTTAAAATTATCTACGAATCGAAAGTTGAAAACAGTGGTTATCGTAGATATCGCATGTAATTATTTTTTTAAACCATAACTTAAACCTCCATCAAAAACCATTTTGAGTGTGATCTTAGTTATCTCTGATAATTGAATAGCTTCTGATAGGGAAGTTAATCTCTGGGGAAGGAGAGAATGGAGTCAATAGCATCAGTTCAGTCCAAGATTATTGGGCGGAATTTTAGCCTTCCCCACTGCACCCCCTCAGCCACCCCACCCCGGAGCGGGCTGGGAGGCAGGGGGTACTTAAAATCGGGTGGGAGCAGGTGGTTGCCGTGCCCCTGCCTACACACCTCTCCTGGAATTTTACCAGCTACTTAAGGGCCTCTTCCTGCCACCACTGGTATTTTACCAGCGGCGGATGGGCATCACCAACTGGGGAGGCTGCCCAGTAAAACCCAAGGGCCTTCCTGTGGCCTCAGTGGGAGGGAGTCTCTCCTGATCAAGCACCTTGTGCCCTGGTGGGCCGCCCCACCCCTCCAGCAGCACAGGTCACCCCCTGCTGGAAGAGCTGTTCCCCGCTCCCCCCCACCCCCCCCACCATCAGCCCTTTCGATCGATCCCTCTCCCCCTTGCCAGGGCCTGGCTGATTGGCCTTGACCCCACTTAATCTGCACTTCAGGGCCTCCTCGATGGCTGATTCTCCGGGGCTGGGTGCAGTCCCAGCAGTGGCCTCCGCTCCTAGTGACGCTGCTGGGACTGAAGAGCTGCCAGCCCTCTGATTGGCTGGTAGCTCTTGGAGGCAGGACATCATTCCTCAGAGGGGCAGAAGCCATGGCCTCGGTCAATGATTGCCTGAGCCATGCAAAATAGCGTCATGGCTTCCAGGGCCGGTGGAGGCGGCTTGCTCCAACTTTCTAGCTGATGTGCGGGGCCACCACCTCCACGTTACATTCCGGACATTGTGTCTGTTGACAAGTTGTGGAGGAGCTCTGCCTCTATTTAAGGTTTGTAAGTGATCTGCCTTTTTTAAGGGAGCTTTATTGGGAGAGGAAAAGCAGTTTATACTTTTTATTTATTTACAGATTCGAGATGATTTGTGTTTAGCTGTATTAGATGAAGGTGGAAATGAGTCAGGAGCCTGTTCAAACTGCAGTACTGAATTCGATCACGAAGGTACGCATGAGCCATGAATTAACATTTTAGCACTCTGAAGCCACTGCCAATTATTTTAATAACAATTCAGTTTTTGGATCTTATTAAAATATATTGGGGGAAAATCTATGCAGACTTACCTCCATTTTCCAGGGGCAGACAGTGCCATGTGCTGCTATCTGCGTGGCCTGCACAGCATTCTTCAATGATATCAATATCCTATTAAATTTCAGTGTTGGTTTTGCATTTGCTTATGTCAGTTAAGTCCCACCTAGTTTAAATTTTTCTAGCTTAAATTTTTTCATATAAAAGTTTATATTAGTTTAGACATGACAGCTGTTTCTTGTCATACTGTATGTTCAGTTTTTGCAGCCAGTCCAATGGACTTCAACTGATTTACTTGACCACATTTCACTCAAATTTCTCCACTTTCGTCAGTAACTTACTCACAGTATACTTCAACCTATTCTAGATCGGTGGGATGATGACAATGATGATAATGAGGACGAGGATGATTTGTTTGAGACAGAATTCAGGCAATACAAGAGAGTTTATTACATGACTAAAATGGGTGTAGAAGTTGTTTCTGAGTAAGTGAATTTTGTTTTCTATTCTTAGGCTGAACCAGTATTTAATCGCACGATTATATTCTATTAAGAATGAAAAATGTTTCGCAAACAAATGGTGCAGATTTTAAGTTGAAAGGATGCCCATTTGTTAGAGCACTGAGTTGACTTATGATAGCAGGAGCTTTCCACTCTGGAGGGAACAGAGAACATGTGTGGGGCAGTGTTTTGGAAAACGAGTGCATGGGTTGCTGATTTGTTGACTCTGCGAAGAAGTGAATTTAAGTGTTCTAGGGGAAGAGGAGGGGGCTACCAACTGACCCCTGCCCCAGAATTCTAGGAGAAACTCGATTCAAAGGGTTTGAATATAGCCTTGAGGTACAAACCCTGAAATTACAATACCGTGCTCTCCGCGTAGTGCTTTGCTCTGGCTTCAGAAATGCAACACAGAGAATCAGGCACACTGACCTCTTACCCAGTTCTCCACATTGGAAGGAGAGTATGAGAAGTTTAAAGCTATGTCTGCCAAGATATCTAAGCTGGTATTTGTATGAGCTCAACCTCTGGGTTGCTAGTCCAGTATCCTAAACACTACATCACTGTATACTTTGCATACACAGACATTCGTTGAGAAAAAGATTAAGCTTGACGTGTATGGTCATATAGGCTGCTACTAAAGCTCGCACATGAAGAATTGCTACTAGGGCAAGATACTGGAGAGCATCCAGTACAGGGAAAAAAAACACATATCAGTTGAAAATCTTGTTTGGAATCTGGAGAAATTAGTGTCCTCTCCCCCTCCCACACTCTTCTTAAGTTAAATAGCAGTAGTTAGAAATTTTAATTGTTTTTTTGGGCAAAATTTGATAATTTTCTTTCTTCTTCCAATAGTGAATTTCTTGCTCAACAAGCAGAATGTTATGTTCAAGCAATACAATGGATTTTGCACTATTATTATCATGGTGTGCAGTCCTGGAGCTGGTAGGTTTTTGCATGGAGATAATTCGTGAATGTGACAGCATTGCTGCATCTCTTTCTTGCCATGTTTTTATTCAAACATGGTTACGCAATTTCTGTTAAATATTTCATATGATGTAGCGATTTATTCTTGGATATAGTATGAACCATATGAACCATTTAAATTTATGTCCAAATGTTAAATGAACACCAGACGTGTGAAAGAGAAACCTTAGAGTTTGCAAAGATTAGAGTTTCTAATGAATCTTATGAGCTAAAAGTTGTTTTACCGATTTCTTTTCATCTGAACTCTTAATGAAAATTTGCTGTCTGTCTTATAATTGTTCCCAAGTGTGACAACACTTAGAATCAGAAAAGATGATTTGGCCTATTAAGCAATTTACTTGTACTTCTTTCAATTTAGTATACGGCATTTGTTGCTCACAATGCAGTTTCCTCTACATTGGGGAGACCAAATGCAGATTGAGTGACCACTTGTGCAACACCTCAGCTCAGTCCGAAAGCATGACCCCGAGCTTCCGGTTGCTTGCCATTTCAGCACTCCCCCCCACCGCCCAGCTCTCATGCCAACATTTCTGTCTTTGGCCTGCTCCAGTGTTCCAGTGAACGCAAGCTCGAGGAGCAGCACCTGATCTTTCAATTAGGTACTCTACAGCCTTGCGGACAGAATGTTGAGTTCAATAACTTGGCATGACTGGCCTTTTTTAAATATTTTATTTATTAACCACCTGCTTGCTTTTCATGTATTCAGAGCTGCTCATTATTCTGCTAGTAAAACTCTCTGTGGACTGATGCTTTGTCTTTCACCACAAGCATTACCACACTCTTTGCCTTTGTTCCAGGACAGCTTTGTTATTTGATCTCTCCTGCCCTCTGCCCTTTCAACACCTTCCCCTTTGTTCTCTCTTCCCCCACCCACCTCCCCTTCACTTGTTTAAAACCTAATTTTTTCTAACTTTTGCCAGTTCTGATGAAAGGTCGCAGACCTGAAATGTTAACTTTGCTTCTCTCTCCACACTTGCTGCCAGACCTGTTGAGCATTTCCAGCACTTTTTGTTTTTATTTCAGATTTCCAATATCTGTAGTATTTTGCTTTTATTGCATTAAACTCAATCCTTCAACAGTTCATGTATAACTACCTCAATTATGGAGTACATGTGCCCTTCACCTCTATTCTCATATTCCTTTGTGTATGAAATAGATCAGTTAATATCTTTTATAACCTGTCAAAAGTGGCATTTGAACTTCTCAACCTTCTGACTTGGAGGTGAGTGTTGGCAACTGAGCTTAGTTGCCACTTGTTCAGTCAGATAATGTTGCAAATTGGAATGTGTTAATCAATTACAGGATCCATCTCTGAAGCACACGGTATTTCAATGTTGTAATAAAGTGTAATAACTTCAAGATCTGACATTCTTGGCTGAATTTTACCAGTCCTCTGATGTTGGGATTCGTGGCAGGGCAGCCCGGAAAATACCTCCGGGAGAGGCCCGCCATGGGCCTCGACGTTGGGAAGGCCCCGCCCCATTATACTGGCGGCGGCCAGGCCTCGGGGCAGCCCCTCGTTGCTTGGCGGTGGAGCCTTCATTTAAATATTTAAATAAATTTTAATCAGTGCATACACGCTTAGCTTGTCCCAACGGCTGTCCCACGCCGATATTCCGGCTGGTGGCCGGAACTCCCAAGCCTTCGGATCTCCGTTACCGAGGCATAACACTGGTGGGGAGGAGGAGGTAGGAGAGAACTTTTCAGGACGGGAGGAGGGGGGAGCGGCAAAAACGAATGCAAGTCGAGGGGATGGTGGGAGGGGGTTGAAGACTAGAGGAAAGAAAGTTCCGGGGGGGGGGTGCGGTGGAGGGGAAGGTCGTAATCAAAAGAAAAGTTCTTTTGGGGGGAAAGGCCAATCAGGAGTGTGTAATCATTAGTGGGGGGGATGTGGGGAGAGGGGATTGAAGCTCTTAACTAAAAAAATTAAAGGGAAAAGTTTATTCAGGTAACTTTAAATATTTAAATTTAAATGAACAGCTGGAAGCCCTTGAAAAATGTTGGTGGCGCCACACCCTGTTGTCAGGGACGGAGCAGCCACCCCGTCTATGTCATCGGGGGCGGGCATTCCACTTCGTCGTGTCAATGAGCCACCGTGCGGTTTGTTTGAGATCTGTGGTGAGTTTTCAAAATTCAGGCCACTTTTTTAAATATTTTAAACAATGCCAGATGACTTGGAAGGGTTGTTGTTTAATTTCGGTTTCAGCAGATAGTCGCAATGTCCTCTGTTCCTGTTTTTGGGAACTTCAGTGTAAATGAGAGGCATAAATTCTTCTGTATGCATCACATAACATGCTAACTTGTAAAAATAATATCTGGGATTAGGTTACATTCTGATGGAAATAAAAATCTTTCAGATTTTTTTTCCCCAAAGCTCTCCGTGATGTGGAATGATAAGTCTTCTCTGTATTTGTAATGTTAATATTGAAATGTGATGCTAATGGCCCAGCATTTGTTTCCAATTTGTTGCATTATGTTTCACCACCGAACCTTGGAGGTGCAAAGAAAATGGCTGTTGGAAGAACTAACCATGTAATGGTGATTTCAAAAAAAATTGCATGGGTATCATTTTTGCATCAATTTTTCATCAGTCATTTGACAGCTTTATTTAATTTTTTTTCTAATGTGGATGTGTATCTTTTCAAATTTACCAGTTGACTTTGCGTCCTCCTTTCACTGTTGAATTGGAATATAATTTCAAGAGAAACCATAAACACAATCGGTTGGTGAGTTTACAAACAAAAAGTACTATAGTGCCATATATATGATCAGATGTTCTGTTTCACTGTTTAGGTACTATCCTTTTCATTATGCACCTTACCTGTCAGACATCCGTAATATCAGCAAGTTGAAGATAACATTTGATATGGGGAAACCATTCAAGCCATTTGAGCAGCTTCTGGCTGTTCTGCCAGCAGCAAGCAAAGAGCTTCTACCCAACAGTTACCAGGTAAGTGGAGTATACTCAGTGTTAGAAAAGTAAGGTTGGGGTTTTGCACTTTGATTACAGTTATCTTCACTATTCTGCATCCTATGTACAGATTACTGTCAGAGCCCAAATATTTTATTCAGTTCCTTGTTCTTTGATCCAAATGTGCGTGTGTCTCTTTCTCCACTTCTCCTCCTTTTCTTTCTCTCTCTCTCTTTCTCCCTCTCTCTCTCTCTCTTTCTCCCTCTCTCTCTCTCTTTCTCCCTCTCTCTCTCTCTTTCTCCCTCTCTCTCTCTCTTTCTCCCTCTCTCTCTCTCTTTCTCCCTCTCTCTCTTTCTCCCTCTCTCTCTTTCTTTCTCCCTCTCTCTCTTTCTTTCTCCCTCTCTCTCTTTCTTTCTCCCTCTCTCTCTTTCTTTCTCCCTCTCTCTCTTTCTTTCTCCCTCTCTCTCTCTCTTTCTCCCTCTCTCTCTCTCTCTCTTTCTCCCTCTCTCTCTCTCTCTCTTTCTCCCTCTCCCTCTCTCTCTCTCTCTTTCTCCCTCTCTCTCTCTCTCTTTCTCCCTCTCTCTCTCTCTCTTTCTCCCTCTCTCTCTCTCTCTTTCTCCCTCTCTCTCTCTCTCTTTCTCCCTCTCTCTCTCTCTTTCTCCCTCTCTCTCTTTCTCCCTCTCTCTCTCTCTCTTTCTCCCTCTCTCTCTCTCTCTTTCTCCCTCTCTCTCTCTCTCTCTTTCTCCCTCTCTCTCTCTCTCTTTCTCCCCCTCTCTCTCTCTTTCTCCCCCTCTCTCTCTCTTTCTCCCTCTCTCTCTCTCTTTCTCCCTCTCTCTCTCTCTTTCTCCCTCTCTCTCTCTCTTTCTCCCTCTCTCTCTCTCTTTCTCCCTCTCTCTCTCTCTTTCTCCCTCTCTCTCTCTCTTTCTCCCTCTCTCTCTCTCTTTCTCCCTCTCTCTCTCTCTTTCTCCCTCTCTCTCTCTCTTTCTCCCTCTCTCTCTCTCTTTCTCCCTCTCTCTCTCTCTTTCTTTCTCCCTCTCTTTCTCCCTCTCTCTCTTTCTTTCTCCCTCTCTCTCTTTCTTTCTCCCTCTCTCTCTTTCTCCCTCTCTCTCTTTCTCCCCTCTCTCTTTCTCCCCCTCTCTCTTTCTCCCCCTCTCTATTTCTCCCTCTCTCTCTTTCTCCCTCTCTCTCTTTCTCCCTCTCTCTCTTTCTCCCTCTCTCTCTTTCTCTTTCTCCCTCTCTCTCTTTCTCATTTTCCCTCTCTCCCCCTCTCCCTTTCTCTCCCTCTCCCTTTCTCCCCCTCTCCCTTTCTCCCCCTCTCCCTTTCTCCCCCTCTCCCTTTCTCCCCCTCTCCCTTTCTCCCCCTCTCCCTTTCTCCCTCTCTCCCCCTCTAACCCCTCGCCCCCTCTGACCCCTCTCCCCCTCTGACCCCTCTCCCCCTCTGACCCCTCGCCCCCTCTGACCCCTCGCCCCCTCTGACCCCTCGCCCCCTCTGACCCCTCGCCCCCTCTGACCCCTCGCCCCCTCTGACCCCTCGCCCCCTCTGACCCCTCGCCCCCTCTGACCCCTCGCCCCCTCTGACCCCTCGCCCCCTCTGACCCCTCGCCCCCTCTGACCCCTCGCCCCCTCTGACCCCTCGCCCCCTCTGACCCCTCGCCCCCTCTGACCCCTCGCCCCCTCTGACCCCTCGCCCCCTCTGACCCCTCGCCCCCTCTGACCCCTCGCCCCCTCTGACCCCTCGCCCCCTCTGACCCCTCGCCCCCTCTGACCCCTCGCCCCCTCTGACCCCTCGCCCCCTCTGACCCCTCGCCCCCTCTGACCCCTCGCCCCCTCTGACCCCTCGCCCCCTCTGACCCCTCGCCCCCTCTGACCCCTCGCCCCCTCTGACCCCTCGCCCCCTCTGACCCCTCGCCCCCTCTGACCCCTCGCCCCCTCGCCCCCTCTGACCCCTCGCCCCCTCTGACCCCTCGCCCCCTCTGACCCCTCGCCCCCTCTGACCCCTCGCCCCCTCTGACCCCTCGCCCCCTCTGACCCCTCGCCCCCTCTGACCCCTCGCCCCCTCTGACCCCTCGCCCCCTCTGACCCCTCGCCCCCTCTGACCCCTCGCCCCCTCTGACCCCTCGCCCCCTCTGACCCCTCGCCCCCTCTGACCCCTCGCCCCCTCTGACCCCTCGCCCCCTCTGACCCCTCGCCCCCTCTGACCCCTCGCCCCCTCTGACCCCTCGCCCCCTCTGACCCCTCGCCCCCACTGACCCCTCGCCCCCACTGACCCCTCGCCCCCACTGACCCCTCGCCCCCTCTGACCCCTCGCCCCCTCTGACCCCTCGCCCCCTCTGACCCCTCGCCCCCTCTGACCCCTCGCCCCCTCTGACCCCTCGCCCCCTCTGACCCCTCGCCCCCTCTGACCCCTCGCCCCCTCTGACCCCTCGCCCCCTCTGACCCCTCGCCCCCTCTGACCCCTCGCCCCCTCTGACCCCTCGCCCCCTCTGACCCCTCGCCCCCTCTGACCCCTCGCCCCCTCTGACCCCTCGCCCCCTCTGACCCCTCGCCCCCTCTGACCCCTCGCCCCCTCTGACCCCTCGCCCCCTCTGACCCCTCGCCCCCTCTGACCCCTCGCCCCCTCTGACCCCTCGCCCCCTCTGACCCCTCGCCCCCTCTGACCCCTCGCCCCCTCTGACCCCTCGCCCCCTCTGACCCCTCGCCCCCTCTGACCCCTCGCCCCCTCTGACCCCTCGCCCCCTCTGACCCCTCGCCCCCTCTGACCCCTCGCCCCCTCTGACCCCTCGCCCCCTCTGACCCCTCGCCCCCTCTGACCCCTCGCCCCCTCTGACCCCTCGCCCCCTCTGACCCCTCGCCCCCTCTGACCCCTCGCCCCCTCTGACCCCTCGCCCCCTCTGACCCCTCGCCCCCTCTGACCCCTCGCCCCCTCTGACCCCTCGCCCCCTCTGACCCCTCGCCCCCTCTGACCCCTCGCCCCCTCTGACCCCTCGCCCCCTCTGACCCCTCGCCCCCTCTGACCCCTCGCCCCCTCTGACCCCTCGCCCCCTCTGACCCCTCGCCCCCTCTGACCCCTCGCCCCCTCTGACCCCTCGCCCCCTCTGACCCCTCGCCCCCTCTGACCCCTCGCCCCCTCTGACCCCTCGCCCCCTCTGACCCCTCGCCCCCTCTGACCCCTCGCCCCCTCTGACCCCTCGCCCCCTCTGACCCCTCGCCCCCTCTGACCCCTCGCCCCCTCTGACCCCTCGCCCCCTCTGACCCCTCGCCCCCTCTGACCCCTCGCCCCCTCTGACCCCTCGCCCCCTCTGACCCCTCGCCCCCTCTGACCCCTCGCCCCCTCTGACCCCTCGCCCCCTCTGACCCCTCGCCCCCTCTGACCCCTCGCCCCCTCTGACCCCTCGCCCCCTCTGACCCCTCGCCCCCTCTGACCCCTCGCCCCCTCTGACCCCTCGCCCCCTCTGACCCCTCGCCCCCTCTGACCCCTCGCCCCCTCTGACCCCTCGCCCCCTCTGACCCCTCGCCCCCTCTGACCCCTCGCCCCCTCTGACCCCTCGCCCCCTCTGACCCCTCGCCCCCTCTGACCCCTCGCCCCCTCTGACCCCTCGCCCCCTCTGACCCCTCGCCCCCTCTGACCCCTCGCCCCCTCTGACCCCTCGCCCCCTCTGACCCCTCTGACCCTCTGACCCCTCTGCCCCCTCTGCCCCCTCTGCCCCCTCTGCCCCCTCTGACCCCTCTGACCCCTCTGCCCCCTCTGCCCCCTCTGCACCCTCTGACCCCTCTGACCCCTCGCCCCCTCTGACCCCTCGCCCCCTCTGACCCCTCGCCCCCTCTGACCCCTCGCCCCCTCTGACCCCTCGCCCCCTCTGACCCCTCGCCCCCTCTGACCCCTCGCCCCCTCTGACCCCTCGCCCCCTCTGACCCCTCGCCCCCTCTGACCCCTCGCCCCCTCTGACCCCTCGCCCCCTCTGACCCCTCGCCCCCTCTGACCCCTCGCCCCCTCTGACCCCTCGCCCCCTCTGACCCCTCGCCCCCTCTGACCCCTCGCCCCCTCTGACCCCTCGCCCCCTCTGACCCCTCGCCCCCTCTGACCCCTCGCCCCCTCTGACCCCTCGCCCCCTCTGACCCCTCTGACCCCTCTGACCCCTCTGACCCCTCGCCCCCTCTGACCCCTCGCCCCCTCTGACCCCTCGCCCCCTCTGACCCCTCGCCCCCTCTGACCCCTCGCCCCCTCTGACCCCTCGCCCCCTCTGACCCCTCGCCCCCTCTGACCCCTCGCCCCCTCTGACCCCTCGCCCCCTCTGACCCCTCGCCCCCTCTGACCCCTCGCCCCCTCTGACCCCTCGCCCCCTCTGACCCCTCTGATGCCTCTGATGCCTCTGACCCCTCTGGCCCCCTCTGGCCCCCTCTGGCCCCCTCTGGCCCCCTCTCGCCCCCTCTAGCCCCCTCTCGCCCCCTCGCCCCCTCTCGCCCCTCTAGCCCCCTCTCGCCCCTCTAGCCCCTCTCTCTTTCTCTCCTCCCTCTCTCCTCCCCTCTCTCCTCCCCCTCTCTCCTCCCCCTCTCTCCTCCCCCTCTCTCCTCCCCCTCTCTCCTCCCCCTCTCTCCTCCCCCTCTCTCCTCCCCCTCTCTCCTCCCCCTCTCTCCTCCCCCTCTCTCCTCCCTCTCTCTCCTCTCTCTCTCTCTCCTCCCTCTCTCTCTCTCCTCCCTCTCTCTCCTCCCTCTCTCTCTCTCCTCCCCCTCTCTCTCTCTCCTCCCTCTCTCCTCCCTCTCTCTCCTCCCTCTCTCTCTCTCTCCTCCCTCTCTCTCTCTCTCCTCCCTCTCTCTCTCTCTCCTCCCTCTCTCTCTCTCTCCTCCCTCTCTCTCTCTCTCCTCCCTCTCTCTCTCTCTCCTCCCTCTCTCTCTCTCTCCTCCCTCTCTCTCTCTCTCCTCCCTCTCTCTCTCTCTCCTCCCTCTCTCTCTCTCTCCTCCCTCTCTCTCTCTCTCCTCCCTCTCTCTCTCTCTCCTCCCTCTCTCTCTCTCTCCTCCCTCTCTCTCTCTCTCCTCCCTCTCTCTCTCTCTCCTCCCTCTCTCTCTCTCTCCTCCCTCTCTCTCTCTCTCCTCCCTCTCTCTCTCTCTCCTCCCTCTCTCTCTCTCTCCTCCCTCTCTCTCTCTCTCTCTCCTTGATGCACGTGCATCCTCTCGTTTTCTTTCTCTATCTCTCTCTTGCTCTACTCCCCATCTCTTCTCTCGCTCATCCTCTTTTTACCCTGCCTTTCTTGCTCGTTGACTCTGTTCCTCAGCTCCCACTCTTTTCCCACACTCTTGCCCTCCTCTCTCTCGCCCTGGTCCCCTTGCCCCTCTCGCTGCCCTCTCTGTGATGCATTCTAGCTGTTACATAATTAGACATGCGTGAAAGCTCACCAGCCTGGCTTCTTGCCGGGGATTACAATAAAAAGAATTTGTGTCTCAGCAGGATAGATGGAAAAAACTATATAATAGTAGAGACTACATCTTTCATTATGTTTGAGAAATATGATATAGCTATGTAATTTTTATTTTTATATTCAGTTCTTAATGACTGATGAAGAATCTCCAATCATAGAGTACTATCCTCCAGATTTCAAAACTGACCTTAATGGCAAGCAGCAAGAGTGGGAAGCTGTTGTTCTGATTCCATTTATTAATGAGGTGAATACTTTGAATATTACCATGTTTTTCCAAAGTTTTTGTAAAAGAGAACCAACTGTAATTTATGTTAATCCCGAAATATGACATTTGTAACTGTCTTGCTTTTGGTTTGAATATATTGAAGGATTTCTTTTTGTTGCTCTTGACCAACCTGTAAAACAGTGCTTTACATGCTCAAAGTTTGTTTCAATATGTACTTGTATCCAACTTTTTTTTTTGTAGCAGTGTTTCGGGGTGGGGAGAGAAATCTATAAATCTTCCATGATGCTTATTCATCGATGGTCATGGGTAGACTGTGGGGAACTTAAACAACTTGCATTTATATAGTGTCTTTCAAGTGGAGTGATGAGCTACTTTTAATGAGGAAGAAATTTGTTTAAATGGATAAAGAAACATGCTTAAACATGATGAGACATGATCAAAAGCTTGGTCAAAAAGATCAGTTTTATTAAAGTTTTTAAAGCTGAAGAAAAGTGAGAGAGGGAGAACGATTGCAGAGGGAAAGCCAGACAGAGGCACCTAAGGTCCTAACATCTATGGTGAGGCAAAAGGAGGAGCAAATACCCAAAAGTCACATCTGCGATCTGAAGGGTGGAGGAGATACAAGGTCGGAGAGAAAGCTAGAGGAATTTGTGTGGGGTGAAACCTCCAAAGATGCAGAGTCGCTAAAGAAGGAGAGCTTGGTTAGGATGTTGGTGTGGGGTGGATTGGCATATATGACTATTTTAAGTGAGAGGTGGGAGAGATAGAAGATGAATAGGTGTTTGAAGAAGTAGTGAATGGAATGGCCAAGGTGGCACTTGGTCATAAAAACTATGCCACCAACACAGCTGTTTTGATGAATGAAGCACTGGAGTGCTGACTTGGGTTGCATTAGAGTGCTAAAGTGGGAGTTTTGTGACTGAGGGAGTTTGGTGAGGAGGGAGCAAGGAGCTCCTTTCATTTCCTACCTGTCCTCAAAGAGCGTGAGGGGAGCCGACAGTTTCCACAGAGCACAGCTGACTGGTGAGTAAGTCCTGGTGGGTATTTTTCAAGCTGGATTGAATTGTAAGTCATTGTTTTAGCAAGAATTAATTGATTTTTTAAAATTATAATAGTCTTCGAAAGTTTTAAATTTAAAGGGTTTAGTCATGGCAGGAGAGCTTAAAGCCGTGGTTTGCTCCTCTTGTTGCAAGTGGGAATCCGGGAACATTTCCAGTCCCCGGGACCAGCATGTGTGCAGGAGGTGTGTCCAGCTGCAGCTCCTGGAAGCTTGGGTTTCAGAGCTAGAACGGCAGCTGGAAACACTGGAGCATCCGCGAGTCTGAGAGCATCGTAGATAGCACGTATCGAGAGGTGGTCACACCGCAGCTGAAGGGACTTGAGGAAGGAAGGGAATGGGTGACCACCAGGCAGTCCAAGAGAATCAGGCAGGTAGTTCAGGAGTCCCCTGGGGTCCCGCTTGCAAATTGGTATTCCATTTTGGAGGCTGATGAGGCTGGTTCCTCCAGGGAGTGCGGACAGAGCCAAGCTTCTGGCACCACAAGCAGCCTGTCTGCACAGGAAGGGGGAAAGAGAGGAAGAGCAATAGTAACAAGGAATTCTATAGTCAGGGGAACAGATAGGCGCGACTGTGGCCGTCAACGTGACTCCAGGATGGTGCGTTGCCTCCCTGGTGCCAGGGTCCGGGATGTCACTGAACAGCTGCAGGGCATCCTGAAGGGGGAGGGTGATAGGCAGAGGTCATGGTACATGTTGGTACCAATAACATAGGTAGAAAGAGGGATGAGGTCTTGCATCAAGAATTCAGGGAGTTAGGCAGCAGACTAAAAAGCAGGACCTCTCTGGTTGTAATCTCTGGATTACTCTTGCTAGTGATGAGAGAAATAGGAGAATAGCACAGATGAATGCGTGGCTTAAGAGTTGGTGCAGGAGGGAGGGTTTTAGATTCCTGGACCACTGGGACCGTTTCTGGGGAAGGTGGGACCTGTATAAGAGGGATGGTCTGCATCTGAACCAGAGGGGGACTAATATCCTTGCTGGCGGGTTTGCTAGTGCTGTTGGGAGGAGTTTAAACTAATTTGGCAGGGGGAGGGGACGCAGACTCCTAGCAGAATAGGGACACAGTTAAACACAGGAAAGCAAACAAGTCAGAGGGAATACAACGGAAGTAAGTTTCAAGGGAGCAAGACCAGGATGGATAGCCTCTACTTTAATGCCAGGAGTATTACAGGTAAAACGGATGAGTTAAGAGCAAGGATTGACACGTGGAATTGTGATATAGTAGCCATCATGGAGACATGGTTGAGGGAAGGGCAGGATTGGCAACTCAGTATCCCGGGATATAGAATCTTCAGGTGACACAGAGGAGGGGTTAAAAGAGGAGGGGGCAGGCATTGCAATTTTAGTTAAGGAGTCAGTTGCTGCAGTAAGGAGAGATGATATCTTGGACGGGGCATCAAATGAAGCTTTATGGGTAGAGTTTAGGAATAAAAAAGGGACAGCCACATTGCTAGGTGTTTATTATAGACCCCCAGATAGTCAGCTGGAAATTGAGGAGAAAATATGTGCACAATTCGCAGAGGTGTGTAAAAATAATAGTAGGGTAATTATATTAGGTGATTTCAACTTTCCCAACATTAATTGGGATAGTCATCGTGTTAAGGGCTTAGATGGAGTGGAGTTCATAAAATGTATACAGGAGAACCTTTTCGCTCAGTATGTAGAGGATCCAACAAGGGAGGGTGCAGTGCTGGACCTAATTCTGGGGAATGAAGCCGGACCGGTGGTTGATGTGTTGGTGGAGGAGCATTTTGGTGATAGCGACCACAACATGGTACAATTTAAGCTTGTTATGGAGAAAGAAATAGACAAGTTGCAAAAAAAGGTTTTGGATTGGGGGAGAGCGACTTTTAGTAAAATTAGGCAGGATCTGGCCAAGGTAGACTGGAAAGAGTTACTTGTCAGGAAATCTACAGAAGAGCAGTGGGGGGCATTCAAAAAGGAAATGGGGAGGGTACAGGCCCAACATGTTCCCTCCAGGGTAACAGGTAGGAGCAACAAGCCCAGAGAACCATGGATGACCTGAAACATTCTGGGTACGATGAGAAGGAAAAGAGAGGCTTTTAGCAAATACAAGGAGAGCAAATCAACGGAAGCATTAGTGGAGTACAGAATGTGTAGGATGGAGCTTAAGAAAGCAATTAGGAGAGCAAAGAGTGGATATGAGAAAGCTCTGGCTGGTAAAAGTAGGGAAAATCCCAAGATATTCTATAAGTATACCAATGGGAAGAGGATAACCAGGGAAAGAATAGGACCCATTAGGGACCAAGGGGGAAATCTGTGGGTGGAGCCATAGGATATTGGTAGGGTGTTGAATGAATACTTCACATCTGTCTTCACCCAAGAAAATGAGGATGTAGATATGGAACTCAGAGAGAGAGACTGTGAGGTTCTTGAGCAAATTGTCATAGGGAGTGACAAGGTATTGGAGGTTTTGGCAGGCTTAAAAGTGAACAAATCTCCAGGTCCGGCCGATTTGTGTCCCAGGATGCTGTGGGAGGCGAGGGTGGAGATTGCAGGGGCTCTGACCCTAATTTTTAATTCCTCTCTGGCCACGGGGGAGATGCCAGAGGACTGGAGAATAGCTAATGTGGTCCCACTATTTAAGAAAGGTTGTAGAGATAAACCAGGGAACTAAAGACCAGTGAGTCTCACGTCAGTGGTAGGGAAATTATTGGAGAAAATTCTGAAGGAGAGAATCTATCTCCACTTGGAGAGGCAAAATTTGATTAGGAATAGTCAGCATGGCTTTGTCAGAGGGAGGTCATGCCTAACAAATTTGATTGAAGTTTTTCAGCGTGTGACCAGGTGTGTAGATGAGGGTATTGCAATTGATGTAGTTTACATGGATTTCACCAAACCCTTTGGCAAGGTCCGACGTGGGAGACTTATCAAGAAAGGAAATGCACATGGGATACATGGTAACTTGATCAGGTGGATTCAAAATTGGCTTAGCTGTAGGAGACAGATAGTGATGACAGACGGCTGTTTTAGTGACTGGAAGCCAGTGTCCAGTGGCGTACCACAGGGATCTGTGCTGGGTCCTCTATTGTTTGTCATTTATATAAACGATATAGATGACTATGTGGGGGGTAGTGAGGCGGGGGTGGGGCAAGAGATAACAAAGGAGAAGGTGTAGATTGGACAAGGCCACATAGCTGACCAAAAGGTCATGGAGCAAAGGCAAACAGTATGTTAATGGTGTATTGAAAGACAAAGCATCAGTCCAGATAGGGTGTTAACAGACTGAATATTGAACAGCAGCAAGTACAAACATGAAAAAAACAGTGGGTAAGCAAACTAAACAAACTAAGATGAAATGAAATAAACACAAAAAAAAAAAGATTGTAAAAAAGAAAGAAAAAAAAAAGAGAGAACAAATAAGTAAAAGTAAAATGGGGGGCCTGTCATGCTGTGAAATGATTGAACTCAATGTTCAGTCCAGCAGGCTGTAGTGTGCCTAATCGGTAAATGAGATGCTGTTCCTCGAGCTTGCGTTGATGTTCACTGGAACACTGCAGCAATCCCAGGACAGAGATGTGAGCATGAGAGCAGGGGGCGGGGGTGTTGAAATGGCAAGCAACCGGAAGCTCAGGGTCCTGCTTGCGGACTGAGCGGAGGTGTTCCGCAAAGCAATCACTCAGTCTGCGTTTGGTCTCCCCAATGTAGAGGAGACCACATTGTGAGCAGCGAATACAGTATACTACATTGAAAGAAGTACGTAAATCGCTGCTTCACCTGAAAGGAGTGTTTGGGGCCTGGGATAGTGAGGAGAGAGGTCATGTTGGAGTTGTATAGAACTTTGGTAAGGCCACAGCTGGAGTACTGTGTGCAATTCTGGTCGCCACATTATCGGAAGGATGTGATTGCACTGGAGGGGGCGCAGAGGCGATTCACCAGGATGGTGCCTGGGATGGAACATTTAAGCTATGAAGAGAGGTTGGATAGGCTTGGGTTGTTTTCGCTGGAGCAGAGAAGACTGAGGGTGACCTGATCGAGGTGTACAAGATTATGAGGGGCATGGACAGGGTGGATAGGGAGCAGCTGTTCCCCTTAGTTGAAGGGTCAGTTACGAGGGGACACAAGTTTAAGGTGAGGGGCAGGAGGTTTAAGGGGGATTTGAGGAAGAACTTTTTTACCCAGAGGGGGTGACTGTCTCAAATGCACTGCCTGGGAGGCTGGTAGAGGGGGGGTTCCCTCACATCCTTTAAAAAGTACCTGGATGAGCACTTGGCACGTCATAACATTCAAGGCTATGGGCCAAGTGCTGGCAAATGGGATTAGGTAGTCAGGTCAGGTGTCTTTAATGCATCGGTGCAGACTCGATGAGCCGAAGGGCCTCTTCTGCACTATTATTCTGTGATTCTGAGTGTGTAGCCAGGTTTCTGTCTGTGCCAGGATATTGATAGATTAATTAAAGTTTCATAATGCAGTAGTAGCAGTATACCTCTAGAATCCAATCACTAATTGGACCTAGAACACAATTTGAGTAGGAGATAATAGATCTGAGGATGCTTACAACTCTGGATCCATGGAGGTTATTTGCATGGAGGGACGTGTGTTGAACCATGTTCGGGTTACTCGAAGCACGACAGAGCAAGGTACATTGGTTGTTTCCCCTTACCTCCAATATATGCACACATTCCAGAGGGAAGTACTGACCTCAGAATCTCAAAAACAAATCTCAAGACAGCAGACTTATTGCTGTACATTCAAAGATGATCTGCTCTCACATCACTATGTGCAGTATAACTGCACCCATGAATGTCCAACCATAGTGAATGCAGACTAATGTAAGTGTATTTGAAACAATTTTGAAGCTGACGTCACTACAGTGTTTAAGGAGGAAGCTCATCTTCTATTAAGAGCACGTGTAGGTAATCACCCCCTCCCTTTGGAGTTTGTAATGGACATTTCATCTGGGGTATGACAGCATAGTGGTTATACTACAGGTCTGGTAATCCAGAGGCCTAGATTAATGATTCAGAGACATGAGAAACTACTGGATTGTCGTAAAAACTCATCTGGTTCCGTAATGTCCTTTAGGGAAGGAAATTTGCTCCTTATCCAGTCCAGGTGTATATGTGACTCCACACCCACAACAATGTGGTTGACTTAACTTTCCTCTGAAATGGCCTAGCAAACCATTCAGTTGCATTCAAATAGCCGGCGCAACACCGCCTTCTCTAGGGCAATTAGGAATGGGCAATAAATGCTGGCCTTGCCAACTCTGCCCACATCCCATGAATACAAAAAACTCTGTACTTCTGTCCAGTATTATCATTTTACATATTCATCCAGTTGTAAATGTGGATATATTGTGTGTAAATATTTTCTAACCTTTTCAGAAACTATTACTGGCAGCTATGGAACCATGTAATAAGTGTCTTTCAGAGGAGGAGGGACAGCGCAATAGACATAGTGGGTGTGTCAAGTTTTGGTGGGATAAAGACATTGAATTTAAATATCCATCACTGTGGCCAGAAAAATTTCGAGATGTGGAGCAATGTCATGCGAGGTAATGAGTCTTTGCACAGTATCAAGTTTTAAATTATTCCCTAAAGGATTGTTCTGTAGATTAAACAACTGCTATTTTACAACATTAGCAAATACCACATTTTAATTTGCTATGTTTGGTATTTTTCTTTCAGACACGAAGAGATACCCATGGACGCATGGAGAGTAGATCTCAGTTGCACAATAAAACATGTCACTGATAAGGGTTCTTTGTACTTCTGTGGGTTTCCAACTCTGAAGCATATTAAACATAAGGTAAGCTTTCCCCTGTGATTTGTTCCCCAGACTTATTCCTGGGATGGTGGGAATGTCCTATGAAGAGAGATTGGGGAAACTGGGCCTGTTTTCTCTAGAGTTTCAAAGAATGAGAGGTGATTTCATTGAAACCTACAAAATACTTAATGGGATAGACAGGATAGATGCAGCTACGATATTTCCCCTGGTTGGGGAGTCTACAACCAGGGGACACAATTTCAAAATAAGGGGGAAGCCACTTGGGACAGAGATGAGGAAAAATTTCTTTACAAAGAGGGTTGTGAATCTTTGGAATTCTCTACCCCGGAGGGCTGTGAAAGCTCAATCATTGAGTATGTTTAAAGTAGAGATTGACAGATTTCTAAGTACCAGTGACATAAAGGGATATGGGGATAGTGTGGGAAAAAGACATTGAAGTGGATGATCAACCATGATCGTATTGAATGGTGGAGTAGATTCGATGTGCTGATTGGCCTACTCCTGCTGCTATGTTCCTATGTGATGGTAAATTTCTGTTATTTGTACAACGTGCTTGCTGCAATTGTATTTGTGAATTACGAGCAGGAGTTGACTAATCAGCATGGTTGTGCACATGAAACAGATTAAATAGACCTGGAAAGAATGCAACAGAAAATCATTATTTCAAAGAGAAGTTATTGGGTCACCACCTTGTGGATGATTGGTTGTTCCCTTGGCCTTTTGCTTAATCTACATGTAGCCACTATGCTTTGAGACTGAGTGGACTGATGGAAAGTCAAGGAGAAAGACTTGAACGTATATGTAACTTTATTTTCTCCTGAACAGTTTGGCTACTTTTGGCAGAACATGTTCCACGCCCACCCTAAATAATACATGTGTATCTATACAACTGGGTTCTTTTTCCATGGCTGTGTGAGGGTTACTGCTTTGTGTAGTTACTGGTTTATGCAGTGTCAGTTAAAATCAGTCACTGGTCTGATCTGGACTGCAGTAAAGTTTGAGTGCGTTATCGAGGGTAACAAGATGGCCACATAGTTTGTTGGGGGTGTGAGGGTGAACTTGACTGACATCGATGGAAATCCAACACTATAGTTATGAGTCTTCAAACCAAACTATTAAGGAATCTACAAAAGTAGATTTTCTGTTTGTTTGATATGGGGTGTATCTCACTCCACTTGCCCTGTCCAGTGAGCGTAGATGCCCCAACTATGTACCAGAGTACTGATGAATTTTAACTAGGTAAGGTTGTTGATTAATTTTAACTAGCTAAGGCTGCACCACTTGAACAGAATATTGATATCTTTCTGCTTGTCAAGCAAGACCCATCATATTCATTATACATTGACCTAGAGGATTAAATGGAGCTGAATGAATGTGCTCTAGGTTCCATTGGTGTAATAGGGAGGCTAGGCACTCAAACAACCCCACTTACCCCTTGGCAGGATGGTCACTAGTTAATCAAAAGTGTAATGTTATAGTACATAGATACAGACAGTAGTAGTGTGGAGGATGAGTTCATGGACTGCATTCAAAGTAGTTTTCTAGATCAGTATGTCAAGGAACCAGGTTGGGGACAGGCTATTTTATCTCTAGTATTGTGCAATGAAACAGTGTTAATTAATCACCTTGTAGTAAAGGATCTTTTGGGGAAGAGTGTTCATCATATAATAGAATTTTATATTGAGTTTGAGAGTGATTTAGTTAAGTCCGAAACTACAATCTTAAATCAAACAAAGCAAACTACGTAGGTATGAGGGGCGAATTGGCTGAGGTAGATTGGGAAATTAGATTTAAAGATATGATGGTCAGTAAGCAATGGCAGACATTGAAAGAAATAATGCATAATTCTCAAGGAATATACATTCCTTAAGGAATAAAAAAAAAACCTTTGGAAACCTTGGTTAATGAGAAGTTAGCGATAGAATTAAATTAAAGGAAAAGGCTTATAATGTAGCCAATAACAGTAATAATCCTGAGGATTGGGAGGATTTTAGAATTCAGCAAAGGCTAACCAAGAAATTGATAGAGAAAATAGAATGGGAAATAGCGCAAGATATAAAAATAGATTGTTAAAGCTTTTATAGACATGTAAAAAGGAGATTAGCAAAATTAAATGTGGGTCCCTATTACGACCAGGTGAGAAAGGTGTCTCAGCCTTCACCTGGTCTTACCTAACCGGGTTTAATTTTTTACACACCATGTATTTAGCTGCCCCTTGTTGAATCCTTGTTCACCGCTTTCCAATTATAAGGCAAAGAAACCAGCACAAACAGATTTTCTTAGGTTTAAAGAAGAAAGATTGAAATTTATTAAACTTAAACTCTAATTCGGTTGATGCCTACAGATACACGACGTGCCCACGCTAGCATGCATATGCGATACATGTGCAAAATATAGACAGAAAAGAGCAGAAGAAAAAATAAAGTGAAAAGTTTGAGGCAATATCTGAAGAGTTTTTGTTACAGTTCTTTGATCTCAATGTAGAGTCCTTCATTGTAGGTAAATCTTGCTTTTCGTTGTGGCCCAGTATTCTTCGTAAGCCTTGTTCACTGTAGGAGACTTTTCTTTCTTGGGGTGCATGTGTCTTCAGTGGATTCTGAGGCTTGTGAGAAAGAGATGGGAGCAGACGGGAGAGATCTCAATCCAGGAGCAAACAGACACTCTCAGTTCAAACTGTTTGTACAATTCAGAAAACCCCAGGTTGCTAAGCAGGTTAGCCATGTGACTAACTGGTCTGACCATGTCTTGGATTGTATCACCTTAGCAGTCTCTAGAATGCTCCTCTTACACACAGTACCTGGTGATCAAGGACCATTGTGGGTTGAATGTGTCAGGGAATGGTCCTTTGTCCTTCTAATCACTGTCTGTTAATCGGCAAATGTATTTTCCAGCCACAGCTGATCTGTTTAACAAGTCCTTTCTTCACTCCAGTAACAGTTTAAAATCAATGTTCATGACAAAATTAATCTGCCTCATTCTTGGCAGGTGGGGGCCTAGCATGACAGTCCCTTAGCAGCCAAGACAGGAGAAATTACAATGGAAAAATAGCAGAGACACTAAAGTAATACTTTGCATCTGAGTTCACAGTAGAAGACACAAAAGCATTCTGGAAATAGTGGGAAACCAAGGTTCTAGGGAGAATGAAGAATTTAAAGAAATAGTACTAGAGGAATTAATTGACCTAAAATCCCATGGACTTGATGGCCTATAGCCTGGGATTTTAAAAGCGGTGGCTGCAGATATAGTGCTGCATTGGTTTTGACCTTGCAGAATTCCCTAGATTCTAGAATGGACCCCATAGTTTGGAAGGTAGCAATCAAAGCCCTGCTATTCAAGAAAGGGAGAGAAAAAACAGAACTGTAGACCAGTTAGCCTGCCATCGATAGTAGGGAAAATCCTCGAATCTATTTTTTGGACATGATAACAGGGTACTTAAAAAATCATAATATGATTGGGCAGAGTCAACATAAAATTGATGAAAGAGAACTCATGTTTGACAAATCTAGTTGGGTTTTTTGAGGATGTAACTAGCAGGCTAGATAAGGGGGAATTAATAGATGTAGTGTATTTAGATTTTCAAAAAGCACTCGATAAGGTGTCCACACAAGAGGTTATTACAAAATATTAGAGCTCATGGGATAGGGGGTAATATATTATTAGCATTGATGTGAGAATTAATTAACAAACGGGAAACAGATTAGGAACAAACTGGTCATTTTCGGGATGGCAGGGTGTAACTAGTGGAGCGTTGCAAGGATCGGAGCTTGGGCCTCAGTTATTTAGAATTTATGTATATGACTTACTTATGGGCGACACAGTGGCTCAGTGGTTAGCACCGCAGCCTCACAGCTCCAGCGACCCAGGTTCGGTTCTGGGTACTGCCTGTGCAGAGTTTGCAAGTTCTTCCTGTGACCGCGTGGGTTTCCGCCGGGTGCTCCGGTTTCCTCCCACAGCCAAAGACTTGCAGGTTGATAGATAAATTGGCCATTGTAAATTGCCCCTAGTGTAGGTAGGTGGTTGGAGAATTGAGGGAAGGTGGGGATGTGGTAGGGGACATTGGATTAATGTAGGATTAGTATAAATGGGTGGTTGATGATCGGCACAGACTCGGTGGGCCGAAGGGCCTGTTTCAGTGCTGTATCTCTCTATGACTCTATGAGGGGACTGAGTGTAATGTATTCAAATTTGCTGATGATACAAAGTTAGGTGGGAAAGTAAGCTGTGAGGAGGACGTAAAGAGGCTGCAAAGGGACGTAGACAGGTTAATTGAGTGAGAAGGAATGTGGCAGATGAAATATAATGTGGAGAAGTGTGAAATTATCCACTTAGGTAAAGTAGAAAAGCAGAATATGTTTTAAATGGTGAAGGACTGGGAAATGTTGGTGTTCAGAGGGACCTGTGTATCCTTGTACATAAATGACAGAAAGTTAGCTTGCAGATACAGTAAACAATTGGGAAGGCAAAAGGTATGTTCGCCTTTATTACAAAGGGGTTGAAGTACAAGTGTAAAGAAGTCTTATTGCAATTGTACAGGAAAATAAAAGCAAAATACTACAGATGCTGAAAATCGGAAATAAAAACAATAAATGCTGGAAATACTCAGCAGGTCTGGCAGCATCTGTGGAGAGAGAAGCAGAGTCAACGCTTCCGGTCAGTGACCTTTCATCAGAACTGACCTGAAACGTTAACTCTGCTTCTCTCTCCACAGATGCTGCCAGACCTGCTGAGTATTTCCAGCATTTATTGTTTTTATTGCAATTGTGCAGGGCCTTGGTGAGCCACACCTGGAGTACTGTGTACAGTTTTAGTCTTGATATCTAAGGAAGGCTATACCTGTCCTTAAAGGGAGTGCAACAAAGATTCACTGGACTGATTCCTGGGATGAGGGGATTGTCGTGAGGAGAGATTGAGTAGATTTGGCCTGTATTTCCTACAGTTTAAAAGAATGAGAGGTGATCTCATTGTAGCATATAAGATTCGAAGAAGGTTTGACGGAGTAAATGCTGGAAGGATGTTTCCCATAGCTGGGGAGTCTAAAACTAAGGGTCACAGAGTCAGAATAAGGGCCTGGACATTTAGGACTGGGATGAGAAATGTCTTCATTCAAAGGGTTGTGAATCTTTGGAATTTATCTACCCCACAGAGCTGTGGATGTTCAGTCGTTCAGTATGTTCAAGACTGCGATCGATAGATTTTGGATACTAAGAGAATAGAAGGATATGGTGATCGGGTGGGAAAGTGGAGTTGAGGTCAAAGGTAGCCATGATCTTATTAAATGGTGAAGCAGACTCGAAGGGCTGAATGGCCTACTCTTATTTATTAGGTTCTTTTAAATGTACAGAGAATGGATGATTGCATTGGGGCCAGTCAAAAGTGTAGCTTTTTAAAAAATCTCTTTCCTGAACCTTGATTATTCTGTCCTAATTCCATACACTGCTGTCTGATTATGGTCTGCAGCTGGTGCTGGAGGTAGACAAAGCTGCAGTTACCTGATCAGTGAATACTGTGTGGTACCAAGTGCCACTTACATGAGGGAAAAGCCAGAGTAAATGGAAGCAAGCTTTTCTTTTGCACCTTTTATTTCCGTTAACTCAAACCTGTTCGAATGAAAATGCATGTTTTTAATTTTTATTCTTGCAGTTTTACTTGGGCAAGAGTGGAGTTCAAGTCTTTCAACAACCAAGCCGTGGAGAGAATATGCTTTTGGATCTGTTGCCCAAAGAAGAGCAGGAAGTACGTACTAGGTCATAGATAGTGTAGCAAAACTGGAATATAACATGAATTATGTGTAGTTTTACTTTTTAAAATCTGATCCAAAGAAACATTAAAACCGAAAACAACATTTTGTTTGTCTTGCAAACTGTTTGAATCAGATAATCAGAAAAATTGCTGTCACTTAAGAATATTGCCCATGATTAAAAACTAAATGCAAGTTCACTCACCTGCTTTACTCCAAAGCTAAATTTTGCAAGATTATATTTGATCTTTTTGAATTGAAAAGTGTGTGTATATGCATTTGTTATCAAATTTCAGGAATGTCTTTCAGAATTTTTGTACCGTGCTGGGAATAAGGTTTATTCTTCCTTTCCCGACTGAAATTTTGACTTGTGAAGTTATTGAAAGGAAGTAATCCAACATTTAAAAGCCATGTATTTCAGGCTAATTTATAAATGGCCTATTTCCCTTTTCAGAATGTGGATGATGTTGCAATTCAAGAGCTGGGAAGGCCTGTTTTTTTGAATTGGCCTTATCTTGAGGAAGCTCGAGTTGTTGCAGTGTCAGATCAAGAAATGAAGTAAGTATTGAATAAAATGATTTGAGCTGCAGTTTGCACAATAGCACAGGGTAGTGCATTTAATATTGTAGGTGGGCTTCAGTTTAGCGTTTGCAATTTTGAATCTTGCACCATAAAATCCCCCCACAAGCGTACTTTTTTTTTCCTCCGCCATCCAAAGGTTGTGGCACCCAGAACGGAACACAGTACTCAAGTTGAGGCCGAACCAATGTTCTATTCAAATTTTACATAACTTCCTTGCTTTTGTACTCTATGCCCGGGCGGCACAGTGGCGCAGTGGTTAGCACCGCAGCCTCACAGCGACCCGGGTTCAGTTCTGGGTACTGCCTGTGTGGAGTTTGCAAGTTCTCCCTGTGTCTGCGTGGGTTTCCTCCCACAAGCCAAAAGACTTGCAGGTTGATAGGTAAATTGGCCATTATAAATTGCCCCTAATATAGGTAGGTGGTAGGGAAATATAGGGACAGGTGGGGATGCGGTAGGAATATGGGATTAGTGTAGGATTAGTATAAATGGGTGGCTGATGGTCGGCACAGACTCGGTGGGCCGAAGGGCCTGTTTCAGTGCTGTATCTCTATAAACTAAACTAAACTAATGAAGCATAGGATACCATATGGTCTGTTAACCACTCTCTCAACCTGTCTTGCCACCTTCAATGATTTATCCACATATACATCCAGGTCCCTCTGCACCTGCACCCACTTTAGAATTGTACCCTTTATTTTATATTGTCTCTCTGCATTCTTCCTACCAAAATGAATCACTTCACACTTCACTGCATTAAGTTTCATCTGCCACTTGTCTGCCTATTCTGCCAACCTGCTATGTCCTTTTGAAGTTCTACACTATCCTCCCCACAGTTCACAATGTTTCCAAGTTACGTATCATCAGTAAGTTTTGAAATTGTGCCCTGTACACCAAGGCCTAGGTCATTAATATACATCAAGAACACTAATCTTTGGGGAACCTCACTTTATACCTTCCTCCAGTCCGAAAAACAACCGTTTTATCTCCTGTTACTCAACCAATTTCCTATCCACGTTGCTACTGTCACTTTTATTCCACGAGCTATAACTTCGCTCACAAGTCTGTTGTGTGGCACTTCATCAAATGCTTTTGGAAGTCCATGTACACTACATCAACAGCATTACCCCGATCAACCTTCTCTGTTACCTCATCAAAAATCTCCAGCAATTTAGTTAAACATGATTTTCCCTTCACAAATCCATGCTGGGTTTCCTTAATTAACCCACATTTGCCCAAGTGACTATTAATTTTGTCCCGAATTATCGTTTGTAGAAGCTTCCCCACCACCAAGGTTAAACTGACTGGCCTGTAGTTGCTGGGCTTATTCTTAAACCCTTTTTTGAACAAGGGTGTAACATTTGCAATTCTCCAGTCCTCTGGCACGACGCCCAAATCTCAAGGCAGTGATATTAGTGACGAGCAGATGCACAAGACTATGATAGATGACTGACTTTCCCAAGAAATATATATTCTTCTTGACTTTGGTGCCAAATGGCACGATGAAGAAATCATACAGAGAATCATGACCAAGAACTTGCCTATAATACTATTAACAGCACATAACCAACTCACTCAGCAAATAATATACTTTACGAAAGATGTGAAGGCATTGGAGAGTGTGCTTAAAAGATTCATGAGAATGATTCCAGGGATGAGGAACTTCAGTTATGTAGATAGATTGGCAAAGTTGGAACTGTTTTCCTTGGAGAAGAGAAGTTTAAGAGGAGATTTGATAGAGGTGTTCAGAGTCATTAAGGGTCTGAACAGAGTAGATAGGGAAAAAATGTTTCCGTTTCCTAAGGACACCGATTTTAAGGTAATTGGCAAAAGAAGTAATAGCAACATAGGAACAGGAGTAGGCCATTCAGTCCATTGAGACTGAGCTTCCACAGCCCTCTGGGGTAGAGAATTCCAAAGATTAACAACCCTCTGAGTAAAGAATTTTCTCCTTATCTCTGTTCTAAGTGACCTCCCCCTTATTTTTTTTTAGAGAGAGATACAGCACTGGAACAGGCCCTTCGGCCCACCGAGTCTGTGCCGACCATCAACCACCCATTTATACTAATCCTACACTAATTCCATATTCCTACCACATCCGCACCTGTCCCTATATTTCCCTACCACCTACCTATACTAGGGGCAATTTATAATGGCCAATTTACCTATCAACCTGCAAGTCTTTGGCATGTGGGAGGAAACCGGAGCACCCAGAGGAAACCCACGCAGACACAGGGAGAACTTGCAAACTCCACACAGGCAGTACCCAGAATTGAACCCGGGTCGCTGGAGCTGTGAGGCTGCGGTGCTAACCACTGCGCCACTGTGCCCTGGTGTACCCTGGTTCTAGACTCCCCAACCAGGGAAAATATCATAGCTGCATCTACCCTGACTATCACTTGGAGTATTTTGTAGGTTTCAATGAGATCACCTCTCATTCTTAGAAACTCTAGAGAATACAGGCCCAGTTTCCCCAATCTGTCTTCATAGGACAGTCCCGTCATCCTGGGAACAAGTCTGGTGAACCTTTATTGCACTCCCTCTATGTCAATAATATCCTCCCTAAGGTAAGGGGAGCAAAACTGTACACAGTACTTGAGGTGCAGTCTAACCAAGGTTCTATACGATTGAAGCAAGACTTCCCTACTCCTGTACTCAGATTCTCTTGTGATAAAGGCTAACATACCATTAGCCTCCTTAATTGCTTGCTGCACCTGCATGTTAGCTTTCAGTGACTTATTGACAAGGACACCCAGGTCCCTTTGTACATCTACACTTTCGAATTTCTTAACATTTGAGAAATACTCTGTACATCTGTTCCTCTACCAAAATGGATAACCTCACATTTTTCCACATTATATTCCATCTGCCACTTTCTTACCCACTCACTAAGTTAGTCCAAATCCCCTTGCAGCCACTTTGCATCTTCCTCACAACACACATTCCCACCTAGTTTGTGTCATTTGTGAATTTGGAAATATTACATTTGGTCCCCACATCCAAATCATTGATATATATTGTGAACAGCTGGGGCCTAAGTACTGATCCTTGCGGTACCCCACTAGTCACAGCCTCCCAATGCTAGGACGACCCGTTTATTCCTACTCTCTGTTTTCTGCCTGTTAACCTGAGGAAAACATTTTTTACGCAGCGAATGGTTAGGATCTGGAATGCACTGCCTGAGAGTGTGGTGGAGGCAGGTTCAATCGAGGCATTCAAGAGGGTATTGGATTGTTATCTGAAAAGGAAGAATGTGCAGGGCCACGGGGAGAAGGCAGGGGATTGGCACTAGGTAAATTGCTCTTTGAGAGCCAGTGCAGACATGGCTGGCCAAAAAGCCTCCTCTGTGCTGAAACGATTCTGTGAACTGTTGCCTCGGAGTAGAACATTTGACTATCTTGGGGAGCAGGCAAACAATTTCTCATTTTGTTAGTTTTGGTTCTGTCCTCTGAATTTTACTGCTCAGAAGCTGCTTTATAAGAGAGTAAAGTTAGCGCGTTGGTTCCCTCAATTGTATTTTGTTAAAACCAATTCCCTTATTTTGACAAAAGGTAGATCTACCTTTTTGTTACTTTATGATTCTGCTACAAGGGTAAGGGAGCCAGTTTGGATTCCACAGCGTTCCCAATACACCACCTAGGAATCTTCCTGGGAATTGCATTCTGTTGTCCCATCCATTTTTTTTTGACAGCCACAATTTAGTAGCTTTCATTATTAAGGCTGGGAATTTCCTGTCAACATGTAGCATAGTAATGGCGCACCGATGACATACGCCATTATTCTAGTTCAGTGTTTCAGGAAATTATGCTAGTTTTCATATCACTTGAAAATTTCTTGGGCCGTTTGTGCCAGTCCATTGGAACCATCAGCAAAACCTGAAAAAATGGATTAAATGAGCTCAGCCCCTCATTCAAAGCTGCACTGATCACAGTTTTTACTGGATTTGTGCTAGTTTACTTATCACTTGCGGCACTGCTGTGACATAAAGGTACAATTTGGCTCAATTGTTTACAGAAGTCAGCTTTGTGCACAGGAAACAGCATTAACCCTAGAAGCTGAGGAACTTTTTAAAGCAGTGGCTACGTATTGTAATCAGTTGTTTTTCTCACAGTTATCACACAATGGAGAGTGGTCGCTGGGTATGCACGGAGTAGCAAAGCATTGATATTGGGTTGTGGCATTTCACAATGTTTAATAATTAGATTGGGAGCTCAGTTTTGCAGTTCATTCGTGAAAGCAAAGTGGGTTTGCGATTGAAATTCTCTGGCAGGTTTCTGAACCCTTAGGAATCAATGTGTGCATTGGTTGAAAGTTTCTGCATTTAAAAAAAATAAATTTAAAGTTTGAAAAGCTAACAATAGGTTCTAGCATCATGGGTAGTTTGAGGTGATTTTTATAGTTTAGGTTAAATTGTTGGTTCAAAATTCAAAAATCCAAATACTTCAGTGAATCATGGTGGAACAGCAACTGGTTACTAACTTTGCAAAAGCTTGGTAGAGCAATTCAACAACAAAATCGACTGAATTTCCTCTGCTAAGATTTGTCTTGCGTGTGGTTTGGTTCATTTAGTTATCCTTTCTGCTTTGAATTTTGGCCAGTCAAACATTGGCCAGATAAAACTGTTCTGTGTATACAGCTGGTCCACTTCTGAGCAGAAGCACCACTCCCAAACTCTTTAGAATGTCAGTATCATCCCTATAGCACATGATAATGAGTTTCCCAGCAAATTTTGCTTTGGATCGACATTCGAGTATTGGGGCAAATAACGGTCTTACTTCCAGAGAGTGTTGTCAAAGCCAATGTATGGATGTTTTCTGGCTGTTCACTAATTGCTTGACAGAGCATTCCAGCTGTCCCTAAATCTGGCACCCACATCCACACACTTTGCAGCCGGAGACTCCACTGAGTTGGGTGGGGGTGGGGGGGGGGTCATGATCTGTAAACTCAGTACTGCACCACTTGATGATTTTCCTACTGAGTCACTGGGGTCCAGTTCTTTAAAAGTCGACATTACTCATTACTAATTGTTCTGCATTAGGTCATCAATGTTAGCGTAATTCAGAACAAAGTTATTAAATCAAAGAATTTATTTTTGTGCTAACTTTGTATAATTAAGTGAGAATTGATTTGTAATATTCCTGATCTATCTCATTCTGATTTTATAGATATTATTTAGAAGAACCCACAGGAGTACAGAAAGTATATACTGGGAAAATTCCACCACCTACGAAAGTAGTTTACCTTGGGGAGACAGAACAAAACACGTGGAACAGAGAAGTACATAATATAACTGAATTGTAAGTAAATATATGCATATCAAATTATTTAATATTTAAATTCATGCATTGTAGTGGTAAAGTTTATAAGAGAAGTGTAATCCAGATAAAGGTAAACTTTACCATTAAGAACTAATTAAGTAGAATGTCCCCTTTTTATCATTATCCTTTTCCACCTTTTTCTTGCTTTCACTTGTTACCACCCCCCCCCCCCCCCCGCCTCCCTCCGGGTTGTCCAGTCATAGTGTTAAAAACCTGAAAAGCCCAGCCCTCCCTTAAGCTTGTAGTCATCTGAAGCATTGTTGTGGCTGCTTGTGTGGTCAGGGAAACCCATGATGCACTGTCAGTTAATGCACTATTTGGTTGGGACTGTAGAAAGCAGCATGGGCAGTTTAGTGTTCTCTAGCTGTGTGCAGAATTTACAGGTGGTAGGATAGTAGCAATGTGGATTTGGAAGCACTTTTTAGTCTGAAAGTTAACAAATAGTTGATGGGTGAGATGAAATAAGGTGGGAGGGAGGCTTGGGAGGTGCATAGACTTGTTGGGCCAAATGGCCTGTTTCTGTGCTGTAAAATTCCATGTAAATCCCGTATGTTAATATGTAGAATTCCCATGGCCCTTTGTCTCCACCAGTAGGAGCTGGGTAGCACTACAGCTGTTTATAAAGTGCATGTAAAATGTATGAGCTCATTGAAGTATTGGTGTCGACAGTACTGCATATAAATTTTAATACAGCTGTAGAGAAGATTCATGTGTGATTAAAAATCTAATGTTGGGAAGACTGTAAGCGTACTTTTTCCACCACTTTCATGTTTCCTCCCCTTATAATGGGATAAACAGAAAAAGCAGACTTGGAACAAATATGTTTTAAACTTTGCTTGGGATGTGATCTCATTACAATGATTTTAAAAACATTACTTTTTGAATAGCCACATAAACTAGTACTCTAATTATAAAACTTGTTATGTAACTACATGCCATAAGTGGCTTGTGTACGTTGTTTTCTTAATATTGCTGCAACACTGCTGAATGGGAGTGATTGATTAATTAGTTTTTTTTTTCTTGTATGGCCTCTTTCCAAATAAGCTAAATTTATCTACTATTTTTGAAGATTTTTAAAATCATCTTTTTAAAAAAAACTTTACAGTTACCACAAAAGGAAAGGAATCGTCATCAATGAAACGTCGGTGCTTGTATATGCACAGCTCCTCACTGGGCGTCGATACGTATACGGTCATAATGGTGAAGTTACCTTAGAGAAGGAATGGTCAAAGCAAGTACTACCATTTGCTCACCAGACCATTGTGAGGGTAGGAATCCAAAAATAAAGAGCTAATCAAATAATATTATGCTTTGTTTGTCAGTGTGGTGTTTAAACATCCTGCTTTGCTTTTATTGATAAATTATCTTTCTAATAATTTTCTTTTCATGCATACAGCCATGGCAAACTGGAGAAGTTAGGGACAGTATTAAAAGAAGAGGCTTCCAATGTTGCCAAAAAAAGTAGTGAGCCTGAGGTTTGGGAGGGTTTTAACAGTCAGCAAAGGATGACCAAGAAATTGATCAAGAAGGAGAAAATGAACTATGAATGTAAACTAGCAAGAAATATAAAAACAGATTACAAGAGCTTCTACAAGTATGTAAAAAGGAAGAGAATAGCGAAAGTAAATGTGGGTCCCTTGGAGGCAGAGGTAGGAGAAATTATAGTAGGGAATAAGGAAATGGCAGATAACATGAAACAAATATTTTGTGTCGGTCTTCAATGTAGAAGACGCAAAGAACATAGCACAAGTTGGACGGAACCAAGGGTTTAATGAGAGTGAGGAACTTAAAATAATTAGTATTTGTAAAGAAAAAGTACTGGAGAAATTATTGGGACTAAAAGCTGACAAATCCCCTGTACCTGATGATTTTAAGAGGTGGCTACAGAGATAGTGAATGCATTGGTTTTGATCTTCAAATTCCCTAGCTTCCAGAATGGATCTCGTGGATTGGAAGGGAGCAAATGTAACTCTTCTTTTCGAGAAAGGAGGGAGCGAAAGTGGAGAATTATAGGCCAGTTAGCCTGACAATGAGGAAAATGCTAGAATCTATTAAGCATGTGGAAATTTGGGAAAATCACAATATGATCTGGCAGAATCAACATGGTTTTGTGAAAGAGATTTCATTTTTGCCAAATCTGTTGGAGTTTTTTGAACTTGTAGCTAGCAGGGTGGATAAAGGGGAACCAGTGGATGTAGTATATTTGGATTTTCAGAAGGCATTCAATAAGGTCTCATACAATAAGTTGTTACAGATTACAGCTCATGATATTGGGTGTCATGGTGGAGAATTGGTTAACGGACAGAAAACAGAGAGTAGGAATAAACTGGTCATTTTCAGGATGGCAGGCTGTAATTAGTGGAGTGCCGCAAGGATCAACACTGACTTCAGCTATTTACATTCTATATCAATGATTTGGTTGAAGGGACCGAGTGTAATCTATTTGAGTTTGCTGACAATACAAAGCTAGGTGGGAAAGTAAGCTGTAAAGAGGCTGCAAAGGGATACCGTTTAAATGATTGGGCAGGAAGGTTACAGTTGCAGTATAATGTGGAAAAGAGTAAAATTATCCACTTTGTTAGGAAGAATAGAAAAGCAGTACATGTTTTCTGAGAGACTAGTAAATGTTAATATGCAGAGGGATTTGGATATCCTTGTGCACAGAAAGTTAACATGCAGATACAGGAAGGCAAATGGTTTGTTTGCCTTTATTGCAAGGGGTTTGGAGTATGAAAGTAAGGAAGTCTTGCTGCAATTAAATAAGGCTTTGGTGAGACTATGCCTAGAGTACTGTGTATAGTTTTGGTCTCCTTACCTAAGGAAGGCTTTCGGGCAGAGAGATCGACCGTTGACATGCTGTTCTCCCTTCGTCAGATACAGGAGAAATGCCGTGAACAACAGATGCCCCTCTACATTACTTTCATTGATCTCACCAAAGCCTTTGACCTCGTCAGCAGACGTGGTCTCTTCAGACTACTAGAAAAGATTGGATGCCCACCAAAGCTAATAAGTATCATCAATTCATTCCATGACAATATGAAAGGCACAATTCAACATGGTGGCTCCTCATCAGACCCCTTTCCTATCCTGAGTGGCGCGAAACAGGGCTGTGTTCTCGCACCCACACTTTTTGGGATTTTCTTCTCCCTGCTGCTTTCAGATGCGTTCAAGTCCTTTGAAGAAGGAATTTTCCTCCACACAAGATCAGGGGGCAGGTTGTTCAACCTTGCCCGTCTAAGAGCGAAGTCCAAAGTATGGAAAGTCGTCATCAGGGAACTGTTCTTTGCTGACGATGCTGCTTTAACATCTCACACTGAAGAGTGCCTGCAGAGTCTCATCGACAGGTTTGCGGCTGCCTGCAGTGAATTTGGCCTAACCATCAGCCTCAAGAAAACGAACATCATGGGGCAGGACATCAGAAATGCTCCATCCATCAATAATGGCGACCACGCTCTGGAAGTGGTTCAAGAGTTCACCTACCTAGGCTCAACTATCACCAGTAACCTGTCTCTAGATGCAGAAATCGACAAGTGCATGGGTAAGGCTTCCACTGCTATGTCCAGACTGGCCAAGAGAGTGTGGGAAAATGGCGCACTGACACGGAACACAAAAGTCCGAGTGTATCAAGCCTGTGTTCTCAGTACCTTGCTCTATGGCAGCGAGGCCTGGACAACGTATGTCAGCCAAGAGCAACGTCTCAATTCATTCCATCTTCGCTGCCTCCGGAGAATACTTGGCATCAGGTGGCAGGACCGTATCTCCAACACAGAAGTCCTCGAGGCGGCCAACATCCCCAGCTTGTACACGCTACTGAGTCAGCGGCGCTTGAGATGGCTTGGCCATGTGAGCCGCATGGAAGATGGCAGGATCCCCAAAGACACATTGTACAGCGAGCTCGCCACTGGTATCAGACCCACCGGCCGTCCATGTCTCCGCTTTAAAGACGTCTGCAAACGCGACATGAAATCCTGTGACATTGATCACAAGTTTAGTTATACAGCACTGAAACAGGCCCTTCGGCCCACCGAGTCTGTGCCGACCATCAACCACCCATTTATACTAATCCTACACTAATCCCATATTCCTACCACATCCCCACCTGTCCCTATATATTTCCCTACCACCTACCTATACTAGGGGCAATTTATAATGGCCAATTAACCTATCAACCTGCAAGTCTTTGGCATGTGGGAGGAAACCGGAGCACCCGGAGGAAACCCACGCAGACACAGGGAGAACTTGCAAACTCCGCACAGGCAGTACCCAGAATCGAACCCGGGTCCCTGGAGCTGTGAGGCTGCAGTGCTAACCACTGCGCCACTGTGCCGCCCTGCGCCACTGTGCCGTGGAAGAGCCTGTCACTCTAGAATTGGCCTTTATAGCCACTCCAGGCGCTGCTTCACGAACCACTGACCGCCTCCAGGCGTGTATCCATTGTCTCTCGAGATAAGGAGGCCAAATAAGAGAAGAACCTAAGGAAGGATATACTTGTCTTAGAGGGTGTGCAACAAAGGTTCACTAGATTGAATAAAATGGCTATGTTCTCTGGAGTTTAGAAGAATGAGAGGTGATCTCATTGAAACATATAAAATTCTTAGAGGGCTTGACAGGATAGCTGTTGCGAGGCTGTTTCCTCTGGCTGGAGAGTTAGAACTCCGGATCATAGTCTCAGCATAAGGACTATTTAAGACTGAGATGAGCAGAAATGTCTTCACTCAGAGGGTTGTGACTCTTTGGAATTCTCTACCACAGAGGGCTGTGGATGCTCAGGTATTATATATATTCAAGACTGAGATCGATAGATTTTTGAGTACTAAGGGAATCAAGGGATATGGTGATAGGGTGTGCAAGTGGAGTTGATGTCGAAAGTTCAACCATGATCTTATTGAATGGCGGAGCAGTCTCGAGGTGCCATATGGCCCACACCACCTCCTATTTTTTGCGTCTTATGCCTGGTTTATCACAAAGATTGTAATTCTGATTTGTTAGTGAAAGTTAAGTGTCTGATAGCAATTTAGTTCGACAAATTTTAACTTTAAAAAATATCTCTTTCAGAATCTTAAATCATTTGATTCCGGTTCCTCTCACTTCAGTTCATTGGATGAATTGTTCCCACCCAGAATTAAGGTCTTCATGATGGGAACTCCCTACTACGGCTGCATGGGAGAGGTTAGTTAATTTTGGTACTGGAATTATAAAATTCTATGGGTTCTAGGTCGGAATGATTGAACTTTCATCCATGATTGAGAAGCAAAATTTCTCACCAATTGTTTTGAAAGTGCTCTGATCCATGTCTGCTAGTTTCATTCTTGCAAAACATCATTAGCTTCTTCCTTCAATGTCTTGGTGGGCATGCAGTGTGAACAGCTGAGCCTCAAAAACCAGTACGGTCCCATATTCAATCACCAGTCTTTGATCTTAGCTGGAATAATGGGACAGGTGCTATAGAAAACATAGCTACTCTAGAGGTAGTTTGCGTTTTGGAGGGGGGGGACCATTTGATTGGGGTTCTTGATCATTGTCTTGGAACTCTGTTTGTGTGGACAGTGAGTGGGGAAAGGATTATGATCAGCTATGATATTTCCCCATTTACAAATAGCCTGCCCATGCTCATTGAAGAACTTGTGCATGCATGATGGCCTCTTGGGCAAGGTGTTGAAGTGGAACCCTTACCCATGGGAGTATATCTCAGCAATGGGTTCCAACCATAGTTAACTATTCTATTGATATGCACTTATGCATGAGTAGTATTGTACTCTGTCGTAGCTTTACATGCATTTGGGAAAATTGAGTTTTGTTCGTGAGCAGGCAGACAGAAACAAAGACTTGCATATATTTAGGACCTTATCACATAAACACTTCAAAGCACATCACCTACAATGGGCTGGATTTTATTCCCAGCCCAACATCGGTGTTGGGGCAGTGGGGGTGGGGGGGAGCAACGGGGAGGTGCCGGAAAATCGCAGCAGCCGCCGCCAGGGAACACGATGTCGGGATTGTCGGGCCCGATCTTCCTGGCGGTGAGGAAGCTCCATGGCCACCACTCTGTGATGGGTCCCGACTTGGCATATTTAAATAACATAATTTAACATAATAACACAGCTCCAGCGACCCGGGTTCAATTCTGGGTACTGCCTGTGTGGAGTTTGCAAGTTCTCCCTGTGTCTGCGTGGGTTTCCTCCGGGTGCTCCGGTTTCCTCCCACAGCCAAAAGACTTGCAGGTTGATAGGTAAATTGGCCATTATAAAATTGCCCCTAGTGTAGGTAGGTGGTAGGGGAATATAGGGAGAGGTGAGGATGTGGTAGGAATATGGGATTAGTGTAGGATTAGTATAAAATGGGTGGTTAATGGTCGGCACAGACTCGGGCTGAAGGGCCTGTTTCAGTGCTGTATCTCTAAATAAAATAAATAAATTGCATGAATTAAAATATAAAGCGCAGCAATCTTACCTTTAGGTCCCGATCCTCAGCGCGATGAGGGAAAGCTGGCGCCACTGAGGTGGGGAACGGGTGAACTTTGCACTTTGCTGAACTGTCTGCAGGGTTGGCAGCCTTTTTAGAAATGGCGCCAGCACCTGCTTCCGTAATGGTGATGCCGTGAACGGCGTCGCCAATGCTGCCCCCGCCATGTGATTTGGTGGGAGGCAGCCGCAGTGAATATGTAAAGTGGCCGCCTGCCGCAGAATCACGTCGGCGTGGGTGACAGCTGCCATTTTCACACTTCATTGCTGTAGTGCAGACTGCTAGATTATTGGAGGGTACTGTCTTTCAAATAAGCCATTAAACAGAGGCTTTGTCTGCCTTTTCAGGTGAACATAAAAGTTCAAAGGAGAGAGCTGGGGTTTTCTGCTAGAATTCTGGTCACCTTTTGTCCCTTGCCCAACACTGTCAAAACAGATTTAACTGAATTTCTCATTTGAGAAGTTGGCTGCTCTGTTTGCCTACATAACAGTGACTTCAGGAAGTAATTAATTTTAAGTGAACTGCTTTTAGGTGTTCATTGGATGTGAAAATGCAAGCTATTTTTTCTTCTACGTCAGTCACCAACTATAACTATTTTCTCACATGCACCTGTTCATAAGCCAGTTAAATAAAATACATCAGGCTGAGTGTATGCTTGTAATGTATCCTGTGTTAAAGAAGATTATAATTATGTCTGAGGCTATAGCTTGAATATCTTAATAGGTTCAAGACTCTTCTGATGTTATCAGAGATGGGAGAATCCGTGTGGTTTTCACTGTTCCATGTGAGCCACAGCTAGATGACATCATACAAAACCAGCATGTAAGTACTAAATATTAGTTTGGACACTGTTGATATTGCACTGAAGTCTATCCATGATATACATTTTTGAGCAAAAATTTCCACACAACTGCAGCAACCTAATGACACACCAGTTAAGATGTAGTAAACTCTTTCTCCATAATTTTTAATGGCTTGATTGATTCTAGTTGCTCTGTATCTCTCATCCATGGTGTTGTCAACTAAAGTTGTATAATTCCAATATAAGCATGTGTAACTGTCCAAACAGTGAATATCAGATTGCCTCTTACAAATAGCTAACAACCTTTGCCCCCTTTTCCAGACCAAAAGAGAGCAATGAGATCTCTTATTTCTCCCTATTAATGTAGAGACGACGTTACTTCTGTTACGTGTCCAGCCAGACTGGTCTTGGGCCTATTCTTCAATCATTCCAAGGATTTTATCCTACTCATTTCCTCACCTAGAAGCATGATTCCTTATTTCAAAGCTGTGCATAATGGAAAATTATGTTGACTAATTATATTTTGAACCAGCCATATTTGTATTGAGCAGTATTTAATTTTGTGATTGTTTCAGAAATATTCTACAAAATATAACCCTGGATACGTCCTGGCCAGCCGCCTTGGAGTTACTGGGTATCTTGTGTCAAGGTTAACGGGAAGTTTGTTTATTGGGAGAGGATCAAAGCAAAAGTAAGCATACCTTTAATGATATTTCCTATGTATTTACTACTCTTTCTGTATTGCCGCAAGTTTTTTTTTGGACTCATTTTGACATGGTAATATTATTAATTCTGGGGACATTGGCTGTATCCTAATGGGAGAGTAGAAAATTGGATATGTAATCACAGACTGTCACTGTACACTCAATACCTGATTTAAGAGTTGTATTAATAAACATCTGCCAGTAGCTCAGCTTTCCACTCTTGACTTTGGGGCTGCAGGTGGGGGGAGGTGGATGTTTTATCATCCATATTTCTGTACTTAAAAAGTGCCACTGCTGTCATCTCAGGCTGGTAACTGTACAGGATGGGATATTTGGCATGCCAAGTGAAGGTATCTGTAGCTAAAGATACATTTTTTTTTTTACTGAAGTTCTGAAGAAGGGTCACTGACCTGAAACATTAACTCTGCTTCTCTCCACAAATTCTGCCAGACCTGCTGAGTATTTCCAGCATTTCTTGTTTTTATTTCAGATTTCAAGCATCTGCAGTATTTTGCTTTTAATTTAATTGAGCTAAGAAACCAACCCTGGTTCAGTGAGGAGGGTAGGAGAGCATGCCAGGAGCAGCACCAGGCGTACCAAAAAAATAAGGTTCCAACCTGGCGAAGCTACAACACAGGACTACATGCATGCTAAAGAGCAGAAGCAGCATGCTATAGATCAGATCAAAGATCTGCAGTCCTGCCACATCCAGTCATGAATGGTGGTGGACAATTAAAAAATAACTGGAGGAGGAGGCTCCAAAAACATCCTCATCCTCAACAATGGGAGAGCCCAGTATATCAGTGCAAAAGTCAAGACTGAAGCATTGCAACCATCTTCAGCCAGAAGTGCTCAGTGGATGATCCCTTTCTGCCTTTTCCTGAAGTCCCCACCACCATAGCTGCTAGTCTTTAGCCAGTTCGATTCACTCCACTTGATATCAAGGAACAGTTGAAGGCTTTGGATACAGCAAAGGCTATGGGCCCTGACAACATCCGGCTCCAGAACTAGCTACAAGAGCAGGTCAGAGGCTGTGAATTCTGTGCCACGTAACTCGCCACCTGACTCCTGAAAACCTGTCCACCATCCACAAGGCACAAGTCAGGAGTATGATGGAATACTCTACACTTACCTGGATGAGTACAGCTCCAACAACACTCAAGAAGCTCAACACCGTCCAAGACAAAGCAGCCCGCTTGATCAGCACCACATCCACCACCTTAAACATTCACTCCCTCCACCACTGGTGCACAGTGGTAGCAGTGTGCACCATCTATAAGTTGCACTGCAGTAACTCGCCAAGGCTCCTTCACAGAACCTTCCAAACCCGCGACCTCTACCACTGAGAAGGACAAGGGCAGCAGGCATATGTATAGGAACACTGCCATCTGCATGTTCTGCTCCACGTCACACGCTATCCTGACTTGGAACTATATCACAGTTCCAAAAACCTGGAACTCCCTTCCTAACAGTACTGTGGGTGTACCTGTACCACATGGACTGCAGTGGTTCAAGAAGGCGACTCATCAGCTTCTCAAGGGCAGGTAGGAATGGGAAATAAAAGTTGGCCTTACCAGCAACGTTCACATCCCAAGAAGGAATTTTAAAAATGTTGAAGGTGTGGTGGTTGCTTTTGTAGAAGTCTTCATAAGTTGCTGCAGTGCATTTTATAGATGGTACACACTGCAGCCACGGTGAATCAGTGGTGAAGGGAGTGAACGTTTCATCAAGATGGTGGTGTGGAGCTTCTTGAGTATTCGAGCTGCACTCATCCAGGCAGGTGGAAAATATTCCATCACACTCCTGACTTTGTTTTCTAGATGTTAGAATGGTAGAAAGGCTTTGAGGAGTCCAAGTGCATCACCTGCAGAATAGTTAACCTCTGACTGCTCTTTTTTTATTCTTTCATGGGATGTGGGCTTCGCTGGCAAGGCCAGCATTTCTTGCCCATCCCTAATTGCTCTTGACAACTGAGTGGCTTGCTAGGCCATTTCAGAGGATAGTTAAGAGTCAACCACATTGTAGCTACAGTATTAATGTGACTGGTCAATAGTCACCCATACAAAGAATAGTACAGCACAGGAACAGGCCATTCGGCCCTCCAAGCCTGCGCTGATCTTGATGCCTGCCTAAACTAAAACCTTCTGCACTTCCGGGGTCCGTATCCCTCTATTCCCATCCTATTCATGTATTTGTCAAGATGCCTCTTAAACGTCTCTATGGTACCTGCTTCCACCACCTCCCCCGGTAACAAGTTCCAGGCACTCACCACCCTGTGTGTAAAGAACTTGCCTCGCACATCCTCTCTAAACTTTGCCCCTCTCACTGTAAACCTATGTCCCCTAGTAACTGACTCTTCCACCCTGGGAAAAAGCTTCTGACTATCCACTCTGTTCATGCCGCTTATAACTTTGTAAACCTCTATCATGTTGCCCCTCCACCTCTGTCGTTCCAGTGAAAACAATCCCAGTTTTTCCAACCTCTCCTCATAGCTAATGCCCTCCAGACCAGGCAACATTCTGGTAAACCTCCTCTGTACCCTCTCCAAAGCCTCCATTCCTTCTGGTAGTGTGGCGACCAGAATTGCACGCAATATTCTAAGTGTGGCCTAACTAAGGTTCTGTACAGCTGCAGCATGACTTGCCAATTTTTATACTCTGTGCTCTGACCAATGAAGGCAAGCATGCCGTATGCATTCTTGACTACCTTATCTACCTGCGTTGCCACTTTCAGTGACCTGTGGACCTGTACGCCCAGATCTCTCTGCCTGTCAATACTCCTAAGGGTTCTGCCATTTACTGTATGCATTCCCACCTGCATTAGACCTTCCAAAATGCATTACCTCACCGAATTAAACTCCATCTGCCATTTCTCCACCCAAGTCTCCAACCGATCTATATCCTGCTGTATCCTCTGACAATCCTCATCACTGTCTGCAACTCCACCAACCTTTGTGTCGTCCGCAAACTTACTAATCAGACCAGCTACATTTTCCTCCAAATCATTTATATATACTACAAACAGCAAAGGTCCCAGCACTGATCCCTGCAGAACACCACTAGTCACATCCCTCCATTCAGAAAAACACCCATCCACTGCTACCCTCTGTTTTCTATGACCGAGCCAGTTCTGTATCCATCTTGCCAGCTCCCCTCTGATCACATGTGACTTTACCTTTTGTATCAGTCTGCCATGAGGGACCTTGTCAAAGGCTTTACTGAAGTCCATATAGATAACATCCACTGACCTTCCTTCATCAATCAGCTTTGTCACTTCCTTAAAAAACTCAATCAAATTAGTGAGACACGACCTCCCTTCACAAAACTATGCTGCCTCTCGCTAATAAGTCCATTTGTTTCCAAATGGGAGTAAATCCTGTCCTGAGGAATCCTCTCTAATAATTTCCCTACCACTGACGTAAGGCTCACCGGCCTATAATTTCCTGGATTACCCTTGCTACCCTTCTTAAACAAAGGAACAACATTGGCTATTCTCCAGTCCTCTGGGACCTCACCTGTAGCCAATGAGGATGCAAAGATTTCTGTCAAGGCCCCAGCAATTTCTTCCCTTCCCTCCCTCAGTATTCTGGGGTAGATCCCATCAGGCCCTAGGGACCTATCTACCTTAATGCTTTGCAAGACAGCCAACACCTCCTCCTTTTTGATAATGAGATGCCTGAGACTATCTGCACTCCCTTCCCTAGGCTCATTATCCACCGTCCTTCTCCTTGGTGAATACTGATGCAAAGTACTCATTTAGTACCTCGCCCATTTCCTCTGGCTCCACACATAGATTCCCTTCTCTGTCCTTGAGTGGGCCAACCCTTTCCCTGGTTACCCTCTTGCTCTTTATATACGTATAAAAAGCCTTGGGATTTTCCTTAATCCTGTTTGCCAATGACTTCTCATAACCCCTTTTAGCCCTCCTGACTCCTTGCTTAAGTTCCTTCCTACTGTCTTTATATTCCTCAAGGGATTCGTCTGTTCCTAGCCTTCCAGCCCTGACGAATGCTTCCTTTTTCTTTTTGACTAGGCTCACAATATCCCGCGTTATCCAAGGTTCCCGAAACTTGCCAAACTTATCCTTCTTCCTCACAGGAACATGCTGGTCCTGGATTCTAATCAACTGACGTTTGAAAGACTCCCACATGTCAGATGTGATTTACCCTCAAACAGCCGCCCCCAATCTAAATTCTTCAGTTCCTGCCTAATATTGTTATAATTAGCCTTCCCCCAATTTAGCACCTTCACCCGAGGACTACTCTTATCCTTATCCACAAGTACCTTAAAACTTATGGAATTATGGTCATAGGATGTTGATGATGGGGGATTTGGCAATGCTAATTTCATTGAATGTCAAGGGGAGGTGGTTAGATTCTCTCTTGTTGGAGATGGTCATTGTCTGGCACTTGTGTAGCACAGGTGTTGCTTGCCACTTATCAGCCAAAGTCAGATGTTGTCCAGCTTTTTCTGCACAAGGGGTGTAGTAATGACATGCTGAGGATGGGGTGTCCATGGAGCCACCTCCTCCTGTTCGTTTTAATGTCCACCACCATTCGTTGCTGGATGTGACAGGAGTGCAGAGCTTTGATCTAATCAGTTGATTGTGGGATCACTTACCTCTGCCAATAGGATGATGCTTCTGCCATTTAGCCCTATACTGTCGTTTCATTAGGTGGGCACCTCATTTTTAGGTACGCTTGGTGCATGCTCTTCTACTCTACACTACAAAGTTTATCCCCTGGCTTGATGATCATGGTGAATTGAGGGATATGCCAGGGCGTGAGGTTACAGATTGTGGTTGAATACAATTCTGCTGCTGATGATGGCCCACAGTGCCTCGTGGATGCCCAGTTTTGAACTGCTTAATCTGTTCTGAATCTATCCCACTTAGTACCCTGGTATGGCCATGCAACAGGACAGTGTCCACAGTGTAAAGGTGGGACTGTGTGATCACTCCTACCAATACTGTCATGGGCAGATGTATCTGCGACAAGTAGATTGGTGGGTACGAGGTCAAGTAGGTTTTTCCCGCCTATTTGTTCACTCACCACCTGCCGCAGGCTGAGTCTGACAGTTATGTCCTTCAACTACTGAACCACTTTTGGTGATGGACATTGAAGTCCTCCACCCAGAGTACAATTCGTGCCCTTGCTGCCCTCAGTGCTTCCTCCAAGTGGTGTTCAATATGGAGGAGCATTGATTCATCAGATGAGGGAGGGTGATAGGTGATAATCAGCAGAGGTTTCCTTGCCCACATTTGACCTGATGCCAGGAGACTTCATGGTGTTGCAATTCAGTGTTGAGGATGCCCTGGTTTGACTTTGTTGCCACCTCTGTTGGGCCTGTTCTGCCAATGGGACAGAGCATACTCAGGGATGATGATGGAGGAATCTGGAATGTTGGCTGTTCAATGAAAGAATGATTGGAAGGCACTTGAACACAGGATTCTCCACAATTGTGATTTTGGAGAAATTGCATCACTTTTTTCTGTAGCAAGACTTGCTGGGGGATTAAAAAATAGCACTCAACTGGATTTATAAATGTATATTGCTCATTGAATCGTAAAGGAACCTGTAGGCTGAAATTGCAATGTATAAACATTACTTTGTTTGAATCTTCTTAAAAACCTTTTACTTTGCCAGTCCTCTTGGAGAACAGAAAATAAATGTGGGGCTGAATCTGAAGTTTAATAAAAAGAATGAAGAAGTACCTGGTTACACAAAGAAAGTTGGGAATGAGTGGCTGTATTCCTCTGCCGTTCAACTGATCCTGAGTGAATATCTAGAAAGGTAAATGATTTACTGTATGTATAATTTAACGTTTGAATTATTAATTGTGACATCTAATGTTGTTTATCTGAGGCAAAATGTTTTATGTAAGGCTACATTTGCTGACAATGCAACCACTAGGTGGGGCAGTACTTGCACATGCACAAATGCAGCCTGATGCACTGAAAGATCACTATCTGCGACGTTTTGGCAGCTATCAGTAATAAAGATGACGCTGCTCAATTTATCCCAAAAACAAATGAAACACAAATGTGCACAGTGGCTGTGATCGTCACCTCCATCCCACCCCCAAAAGTACCCCGCTCCCTCCTGCCATCGTGCTTCTCTTCAACGCTGCCTCCCGTGCCCATCTGCTCACTACTTGCTATCGGTTGTTTGGTATTTAATTAGCTGCCCGAAACATAGAAATAACAATAAAGTCTTTGCAGATTACGCTTCCTGACAAACTGTCCTCTGATACAAAGTTCAAAGTCCAATTGCAGTCGTCCAAGGTCCAATGAATCTGACGATAGGAATTCGGTAGTTCAATTCAGCATTTGAAGCATCAAACTCTTCTTCTCCAGCGAGGAACACAGCAATTACAGTTCAGTAGTTGAAGTATTAAATTCTTTTTTCTAGGGGAATTCGGCATTTCAATAATTGGTTATTTTCTTTCAAGGAACTAACTGGCTTGAAGTTTTTAGAATTTTGAGGGATAAATAAACAGACTAAATTTTTCTTCATTCAGTTTAAATGGTCTGAAAGCGCTCCTTTCAGGTGCTAACACACAGCTGTGTCAACTGTCTCTGCAAAACCAGTTTTTTCAAAGTCAAACAGCAACATTGTATGTCCTGTTGTCCCTTTCTGTATGGTTGTATCCAGGCAACCAAGATGCACCTTCATTTGGTAACCTCTGAAGCTGACTGCCTTAAAGAAGTACTGATCTCTTACAGTCTTAAAGATGCACCACTTATTTCCCAAGGGGAAAAAAAACAGGATCATGACACATTAGACTGATGTCATTAAACAAATGAAGGGGGAAATTAGAAATATTTCACTTGAGTCATTAACTCAAATGTTTCTGTGCTGTAAATACTATCTAATTAGAATACTTTACCGCAAGTAGCTACTGATCTCCCTGCTGCTCTCACATGCGTTCAAGTCTTCAGAAGAAGGAATATTCCTCCACACAATCAGGTGGCAGGTTGTTCAATCTTGCCCGTCTAAGAGCGAAGACCAAAGTATGGAAAGTCCTCATCAGGGAACTCCTCTTTGCTGACGATGCTGCATTAATATCTCACACTGAAGAGTGTCTGCAGAGACTCATCAACAGGATTGCGGCTGCCTGCAACGAATTTGGCCTAACCATCAGCCTCAAGAAAACGAACATCATGGGACAGGACGTCAGAAATGCTCCATTCATCAATATCGGCGACCACGCTCTGGAAGTGGTTCAAGAGTTCACCTACCTAGGCTCAACTATCACCAGTAACCTGTCTCTCGATGCAGAAATCAACAGGCGCATGGGAAAGGCTTCCACTGCTATGTCCAGACTGGCCAAGAGAGTGTGGGAAAATGGCGCACTGACACGGAACACGAAAGTCCAAGTGTATCAAGCCTGTGTCCTCAGTTCCTTGCTCTACGGCAGCAAGGCCTGGACAACGTATGTCAGCCAAGAGTGACGCCTCAATTCATTCCATCTTCGTTGCCTCCGGAGAATCCTTGGCATCAGGTGGCAGGACCGTATCTCCAACACAGAAGTCCTCGAGGCAGCCAACATCCCCAGCATATACACCCTACTGAGCCAATGGCGCTTGAGGTGGATTGGCCATGTGAGCTGCATGGAAGATGGCAGGATCCCCAAGGACACATTGTACAGCGAGCTCGTCACTGGTATCAGGCCCACCGGCCATCCACGTCTTCGCTTTAAAGATGTCTGCAAACGTGACATGAAGTCCTGTGACATTGATCACAAGTCGTGGTAGTCAGTTACCAGTGATCGCTGGCGGGCAGCCATAAAGGCGGGGCTAAAGTGTGACGAGTCGAAGAGACTTAGCAGTTGGCAGGAAAAAAAGACAGAGGCGCAAGGGGAGAGCCAACTGTGTAACAGCCCCGACAACCAATTTTATCTGCAGCACCTGTGGAAGAGTCTGTCACTCTAGAATTGGCCTTTATAGTCACTCCAGGCGCTGCTTCATAAACCACTGACCACCTCCAGGCGCTTACCCATTGTCTCTCGAGACAAGGAGGCCAAAGAAGAAGAAATACTATCTAATTAGAATACTTTACTGCAAATAGCTACTGAGGCACAGATGATGTAAATTAAAATTGAATTGGATAAGTATTTGAAAAGCAAATGGTTAAAAGTGTATGGGAAGAGATAAATATAATTAGACAGGTCCAATTGAACAGCTAAGACCAAAATACCAAAGATGAACCAAATCTCAGTAACCTCCTGTGCTCCTTTCCATGATTCTGTGGTTTAATCTTTTTCTGGTTGTTAAAACCAACTGTATATTGAGTAAATTTTAAATTGTAGTAGTGAACAGTATTATTTAACGAGATGTTTTGCGTTTTAGATTCCCAGAATTAATAAGCTACATTGCTCAAAACAGTCAAGAGGATTTGTACTACGAGGACAACATTTGGTCTGGAGAGGATACAAATGGGTGAGATTACTTTACTTTAAGCTCTAAAGATACATGTTTAATTTCGATTTAGCTGCATGTAATTTAATGGTTTTTCATACTTTTCACATTAATCTTTCAGGTTCTTTAAACACAATCTTTGGAGCAGATTTAACTGAGGGTTTAATTGTCAATCACAAAATTTCCAAACCACCTTAATGTGCTGATTCATGCTAAGGTTTGATTCTTCAGGGGAGTTGGTGGCCTCGTGGTGTGTTGTCACTGGACTAGTAATCCAGTAGCCTAGACATATGTTTAGTTAACAAAATTCTATCAATCTCAGGTTTCAAATTAGCAATTCACCTAGCAGCAACTGCTTTTTTCTTTTATGAAACTGTTCCAAACTTCTACACCCATTGTGTGTAAAAGTATTTCCTAACTTCACTCCTGAAAGCTCCACAGGGATGTCGGCATCGCTCGATACTTCATTTAAGTGTTGTTCTTATCGTGTGAGCCTAAGCTATGAATATCAAAGCTATTCAAAATATAAGGCATCAAAGCATGCAAGCTCCTTCGAGCGTTGGTTGTTGGATAGTAAACAGGAATGGATACTCAGGCTGATAAAAATATTTTTGCCTCCCTCAGATTGAAAGTTGAGTCCAATTATAAGTCCAACTGAGATCACATTGACTCAGCATAGATCTTGGATGAAACCTGCATCTTCCTAGTCTGTCAGTTTTGCTTTTATACTATGCATAAAGCTAAATATACAACTTTAAAAAAATAAAATAAAATAAAATTTTATTTTAATTCTAAACAGTCCTGAAAAGATCCAAGAAATTGTAGCCTGGTTGAAGATGCATCCTGTCAGTAGTTTGTCGAGAGCATCATGTGACTTGAACCTACTTGATGCAGCAATTATTGAAAAGATTGAAGAGAAGGTAGAAGGTTGCAAGGTATTTCCTTTATCTATTCTGAAAAGGCAATAGATCTAAATTGTCTGATTTTGGTTTTTATTTCTTCAATCCTTTCTTCCTTACATTTGCAAAAAGTTTTCTCTTGTGTAGTTTTCTATTCACTATTCGTGTACATTTCAAGGAGTGCCTGTTACTCTCAACATCTTAACATTCATACATGAAGACTAGTTATTTAACAGGCTGCTGAGCCTGATCTTGTTCTCATTTGGTCTCTGCCCACACATGCATTCCACAGGCTCACTGGATAGTGATCAGGAACGAGAAGCCTGGTTGATTTCAGTTTTTTCCCTGCCAGTTATTGCAACCTACTTGTTGCCCCAGTTAAGCACAAGGCAGGAACTGAACCTAAAGCCACCTGATCAGTATGGCTACACTGTCTTTACAAACTGATGTTAGAGAATCCAATCAGAATTTCTCTATGTCTTTTTTTCTGTTTACGCGCTGCACACCCTGCAAGAAAGGTTACCCCTGCTCACAGACCAGTGCCTGATCAAGCGGGAGACAGTGGAGCTGTTCCCACTTCTGTCTACCTCTGCTGCTGTCAAACCAACTGCTCAGAGGTAAATAGAAGTGCATCTAATAATTTCAAATAAATGTTCCTTTTCCAATCAATGACTATGGGGATAGAGAGGAGTGTGTGGGACTGACTGAATAGCTCCATGGAGAGCCAGCATGGACTTGATAGGCTGAATGGCCTCCTTCTGTGCCGTAAATGACTCTATGACTCTCGCTCCCGGATTGCATTGCTAAATTCAGTTATGCAATGTGACTATAACTGCCTGGGGAGAACTTCCACCTCCCTCTTTTCCCACAGTGTGCCATTTTATATAGTGTCTTCGCTCACTACTACACTTCATTATCTGTTATTTGCAAGTCTTGTCCCTAATCCTATTATTAAAATGAATATGCAATAACCTATTCCCTTTAATAACAAAAGCAACAACCCGCAATTTATTTTCAAATGTTAGGTTTTGAAGAACGAGTACTTTTTGAACAAAAATCAAGTGGTTCAAGTATAAAAACAGAACGTGCTGGTACTCAGCAAGTCAGGCAGCATCAGAGAGAAGCTGAGTTAACGTTTCAGGTCTATGACCTTTTATCAGATGAAAGATGTTTTGATGAAAGGTCACAGATCTGAAACGTTAACTCTGTTTCTCGCTCCACAGATGCTGCCTGACCTGCTGAGTATTTCCAGCACATTCTGTTTTTATTTGAGATTTCCAGCATCTGTATTATTTTGCTTATATTTAAATGGTTCTAGCATATATATTTTAAATGGAGCAACATTGTCCAAATGCTGAAGGTCTAAGCTTAATGTTAAATGTTATTATTCTTAGCAAAGAAGAAGTAGCAAGAAAGTAAGAGTGACCGTGAAACCACATTTGTTATACAGGGTAAGTTGAATTATCCTGTTTAATCAAAATACACTGTTATGTCTGAAAAGACTGTTATAAGATGTTCTAGGAAAGTTCTTGCATCTGACATGCCTATTAGCTTTTTGGAAACTGAATATCCATGCCAGTGAACAGTTGTACCATTGGACAGTGAAGAGTCTTCAAACCAAAATCCAGACTTTGTTTACTTTCCTCATTGGGGGAAATTTCTTTTGTCTACTCTTATTAATAAAATAATACATGTGACAATTACATTAATGTTTGCGCTACAGGTACTGAACAAAGAAAATCTTCCCTCAGTGGGTAAGATTTTGCTAAGCATCCGAAAGATGGGACAGCTAGTTAAAACAAGGGTGAGGGGAAAATGGACAAGATTAATTTTATCACTTGTTGACGTGGTGTTAAATGGTATTTAATGACTGTGGAGAAGTATTTGTTCAACGTGGCTGGAAAATTTTCCATTATTATCCTATAGCTCAATCTCGCAGGAAGGTACAAAATTGTTTCTTTGGGTCAATTTCCTATTTTGTTGTTTGCACTGCATACCAGCCTAAGTGGCAGAGTGTACGGCCAAGTGCACTCTTAAAACTACAAGCAGTAAAAACACAGTGTGGTGACTTCTGGGCTGAACTGATATGGGGAGGAAGGATACTATAGTGATACTGTTTACACGTTTTAGACATCAGTCTAAATCCAAGTTGAACACATGTTGCACTGTATGAGGGATCTAATATACAGCCATATATATAAAACTAGTGGCAAAACAAAGTTGACACTTCGAGCTAAAAGCAGAATACTGCAGATGAAATGAAAAGAATAAATGCTGGAAACACTCAGTTGGGCAGCATCTATGGACAGAAACACTTTGAACTAATTGGCTTTATTGCTATGGCATGCACAAACTTCAGTGTCCATTCACAAAGAGGTCAGTGAGGCAGTGATAGAACAACAATACTCACTAATTTTTCATTGAGAACTCTAGTGTGGTGCAGTGTCTTGTTCTAGAGCTGTTGGTGCAAATGACCCATCAAGCTCTGCTATGGTTTGCTAATTTGGAGATCTCTGGTCAGAATTGCCCACATGGGACCATCTAATTTCAATTGTGCCAACATGGAAATTTGCTGAGTGGAGGCAGGAAAGTAAATTAGATGATCAGTGCCCATGGGTTATTTGCACGCATTCCTTATGACTGGCTATATTGGAGTGTTTCTATATTAAAGGGACTTTTGGTAGAGGCCTGTGATTAGGTTTGCAGCCCATTCTCTGTATGTCCCTCTTCATCTGCTGTTCCCCCTTATCCTTGTCTTTGCTCCCCTCCCCCTGCCCCACTTCATTATGTCTGTTTTCCTCCTTGCTCTGGTTGCTTCTGAAGCCTGCTAGCCAGCTGTGAACGTTAAGAATTCAATGCGTTTCCTCTAATCCTGAGGTAAACCAGGGTGTTTAACGTTGGGTCCACTCAAAATATCTATACTACCCCCAAATGTAAGGGCTGTGGACCTCTTAACATGGTTAAAACTCTCTTGTTTTATGTTAATGGAGAGTAAGAGAACTGAAGAGCACAGCAATAGGCCTATCATGAGTGAGAGGGAGGCAGGAAGAGGCAAGTACACGTGGGTTAGAAGGAATAAGCTTGCACCTGAAATAGATTCAGATCGTAGTGGATGGCTTAAAATCGAGACTTGATTATCAAAACAGGAGTTTGTGAAAGTATTGGAATAGAGCTACAAAGTTGGAGTCTTCTAGAACTTTTGGAGGTTTGGATCTTTGTTGCATTCCTGAATAAAATGTGTTGAAACTGCTTTTCCTTTTTATAAATCAAATTGCATTTTAAACACCTTGGAATTTTCAAGGTCTTTTTTTTTCTTTCTAAGTTTTTATTTCCCTACACAGCCTCTGGAGCAGCAACATGGTATAGTCCCAGACAAAGATGCAGAGTACCTTTTATTTGATCGTGTTGTGAATGTGAGGGAGGACTTCTCTGTTCCTGTTGGTCTTCGAGGAACCATCATAGGAATGAAAGGAGGTGAAGTTTTAAGGAGCGTAATATTTAGAGAAGGTTAAAAGCCATGGGTTTAGATGGGGAGAACACAGATCTTGATTTATTGTAACTGAGCACTTCTTGTGACTTTTAGACTCGTCTGTTCCACTTGCTTATGATCTGTTATAAAAGTTCTGTTTGATAAGGCCCGAGCCTGCTTTTCTTCACACTAGGTCCACTGTTTATGGGAGCATCTCTATTAATTGTTGGGGCCAAGTACCATTCTAAGACAAATTCTCAGTGATTCTCCTTGTGGAGACTCTGTCTGCTGTTTCAAATAATTTTGTAGTCAGAAAAGATCATTTTTACACGTGTTTAAATTGGAAAGTTTCTCTTTTTAAAACTATTTTAAAATTCATAATTTTACATAGTAAATAGCTTATGCAAGGTACCTGGAACTTCTTTTTGGACAAGTTCTATGCAGAATCCATTTGGCCCAGCAATTTGAATTGTCTATTTATTATTTATTTGTCTTTTTTAAATTTCTGTTTTTGTAGTTTCTTTTTATTTTCTTTCCCATTTCTTGCTATTTTAATTGTGTCTGTTTCTTATCATTTTTTTTTGTTGTCTGTGCCCTTAAGATGGCCTGGTTAGTGTGTATTGTTTCTGTTGCAATAGAGAGTGAACTCATCCAAAAGTATTCTGAGGTATTCTTAATGCGATATCTCACAGGTTCACACGTTTCTCCCTTGCCCCTCTCCATTTTATTTCCCACATCAAGCTGCTGTTCCCATCCTCTACTCCCACCTGATGTTAGCAGCATTTATACTTCTGGTAGCTCTTATGTGATGATCAGATTGCTGCAAATGCTGCTTTTCAGCATCCAACGCATCATTGAATTCTTACCTTCTGGAATTCTCTACCCAACTTCCTGTGCCTTAACACACAACTTTCTCATTTCATTCATGTAGGTGAATGTGCAGCTGATCCAGTTGGGAACTTTGTTTATTTTCTACAATATAAATCAGATGCATATTGAAAAGCTTTCTTCTGTAGATTCATTATTAACCATGCAATAAAATTAATTTAAAACCTCTTTTATTTTGGGAAACTGCTGTCAATCATTTTTAGGTAGTGCATTGATTGAATCAGCACTGTTTTTAGTTAAAGATAAATTAATAAGGCTGATGCAATTTTAATAATGAAGATTTGAATCAACCAATCTTATCAATATGCCTGATTTCCCCCTCACTGCCCCCACCACCATTTTTGTGTATTGAAATGGTCAAGAATATATAAACTTAATTAAGAATTGTCTTGAACAAGTTATATTCAAAACCGTCCTCATTTTGGACTGGAACTGTAAACTTTATAGTCTCATTTACTGAATTGCTATATTAATGTACTTATTAAGATATTCATCTGTTCTTTTCAATAATATTTTGAACTTGTCTTCTCTGCTGTGTAGCTGAGAGAGAATCTGATGAATTTTATGAAGTATTATGTGATGAAGAATTTCCAGGTGGACTTACGATAAGGTTTGTATATACTAACATGTTTGGATTTTTAGGGTAAATAGGTATTCGTTGTACAAATTGATTAGTACTACATCTGTGTTTTTATTAATAGGCTTTTACTGACATTAATTTCTTTAATGAAAAAAATTAAGTGAAAATTAACCTTGATCGCCTTTGTGACGAATGGAAATATCATTTAACGTGGATTAGTTTTGATTTGTTCTGTTTTTATTAATGGGATGTGGGAAATGCTAGCACCACTGTATTTATTGCCTTAAGAATATTAGTACTTTAAGAAATTTGCTGGATGTCTTTAAATGTGAATTAGCTTGATTCAGGTTTGACACTGTTAACGACGCTACATTTGTCTTTAGATGCTCTCCTGGCCGAGGTTATAGATTCCCGAAGTGTGCCTTAATCAACCTCAGTCATGGTAACCGCTTGGAGTTTGGAGGTCAGAATGCAGCAGCATTATTAAAGCCACAGCCGACTGCTATACCTCAACATGCTGTGTACCCTTCCTCACAGTCTGGTGTTCAGAAAGTGTCGACAGGAGGGCTAAACCACTCCCCACGCTCCCTGTTTGTACCTACACAGGTAAAGTAACATAACTGTAAATGAACTGAATAACCAAAAAACTGCAGATACTGGAAATCTGAAAGAATAAAAAATGCTGGCAGCACTCAACAGGTCAACCAGTATCTGGAGAGAACCAATGAGTACATCTCAAGTGAGGTTGCTTCGTCAAAGGTATTGACGAGCGTTTTGATGAAGAATCTGCATGCAAAACATTAACTCACCCATTCTTTCAACAAATGTTGTCTGCCCTGCTTGAGTGTTTCTTGCCTTTTGTTAATTAACAATTGATTCCCTAAATCTGGTAAGTCTGCTGGTCTTGCATGTGTTGCAATGAGTTTTTATTACCATGGAGAAGAAAGCTAATTTCGGTGGTTAAGTGATGCATTGCCATGCTTTGTCTCCGATGGGATGGAGTCTAGATTGATCGTAGCACACACATATTGTACATTGAGTTAACAGTACAGAAACAGGCCGATTGGCCCAACTGGTAAATTCCAGTTTTTATGCTCCACCTGTCCATCTGTCAGCATAACCTTATATTCCTTTCTCCCTTTTGTTTATCCAGCATCCTCTTAAATGCATCTATGCTATTTGCCGCAACTCCCTGTGGTAGCAAGTTCCACTTTTTGGATAAAGACGTTTCTCCTGAATTCCCTATTGGATTTATTAGTGATTAACTTATAACTGACTTTATGACCTCTAGTTTTGGTCTTCCCCGCAAGTGGAAATGACTCCTTTGACTACCCTAACAAACCTCATCAGGTCACACCTCTGGCTTCTGTTTTCTAGAGAAAAGAGCTCCAGACTGTTCAATGTTTCTTGATGGCTATCACTTCTCAGTTCTATTATCATCCTTGTAAATCTTTTTTGCACCTTCTGCAGTACCTCTATATCAGTTTTTTTAAAATGGAGACCAGAACTGTGCACAACACACTTGTGTGGTTTAATCAAGGTTCTATACAAGTTTAACATAACTTCTCTGCTTTCAATTCTATCCCTATAGAAAATGAACCTCAGTGTTTTATTTGCATTTTTTACGCCCTTGTTAACTTGTATTGCTAACTTTAATGATTTGTGAGTCTGTACGCCTTTGTCCTCTATCCCAGTTAGACTCTTATTGTCCAACAAGTATGCAGCTTCTCTTCCTACCAAAATGCACCACATCACACATACCCATATTGAAATTCATTTGGCAATAACGCGCCCATATTTTGGCTTTGAAATTCATTGAGAAAATACAGATCTGCTAATCAAGTAGTCATTTTAAAAATGCAAGACGAGTATTTAAATGTTCAAGTATGGCAACAAGACTGGAATCACGGAATCGTTGCACACAGAAGGAGGCCATTTGGCTTGTCGTGTCTGCGTCAGCTCTCCGAAAGAGCTAGTGCCATTCACTGGCCTTCATCCCGTAGCTCTGCACATTCTTCCTTTTCAGATAACAGTCCAAATCCCTCTTGAATGCCTCGTTTGAACCTGCCTCCACCACGCTTTCAGGCAGTGCATTCTAGATCCTAACCACTCACTGTGTGAAAAAAGTTTTTTCTCATGTCACTATTGCTTCTTTTGCCAATTACCTTAAATCTGTGCCCTCTTGTTCTCGATCCTTCCTCCAGTGGAAACAGCGTTTCCCTATTTACCCTGTTCAGACCCCTCATAATTTTGAATACCTCTATCCAACCTCCTCTCAACCTTCTCCAATCCATCCACTTAACTGAAGTTCCTCAAGTACTGGAACCATTCTCGTGAACATTTTCTGCACTCTTTCCAGTGCCTTTACATCTTTACTAAGTGTGTTGCCCAGAACTGGACACAATACTCCAGTTGAGGCTGAACCAGTGCTCTATACAAGTTTAACACAACTGATGCAAGGTCATAGACCTGAAATGTTAACTCTTTCTCTCTCTACAGATACTGCCAGACCTGCTGAGTTTTTATTTGACTGACATAACTTCCTTGCTTCCAACCTCATAGTCCCGCAACCCCGAACAGCCCGCTTCTACCTCCTTCCCAAAATCCACAAACGGGACTGTCCCAGCAGACCCATTGTGTCAGCCTGCTCCTGCCCCACTGAACTTATTTCTTTCTATCTTGACTCTATCTCTTCTCCGCTGGTCCAGTCTCTTCCCACCTACATCCGTGATTCTTCTGACGCCCTACGTCATTTTGACAATTTCCAGTTTCCTGGTCCCAACCGCCTCATCTTCACTATGGACGTCCAATCGCTCTGCACCAGGATGGTTTGAGGGCTCTCCGCTTCTTCCTGGAACAGAGGCCCAACCAGTCCCCATCCACCACCATCCTCCTCCGCCTGGCTGAACTTGTTCTCACACTGAACAACTTCTCCTTCAACTCCACGCACTTCCTTCAAGTAAAAGGTGTCGCTATGGGTACCCGCATGGGTCCTAGTTATGCCTGTCTTTTTGTGGGATATGTCGAGCATTCTTTGTTCCAGTCCTACTCAGGCCCCCTCCCCGAACTCTTTTTCCGGTACATTGATGACTGTATCGGTGCCGTTTCCTGCTCCCGCCCCGAACTAGAAAACTTTATCAACTTTGCTTCCAATTTCCACCCTTCTCTCACCTTTACATGGTCCATCTCTGACACTTCCCTTCACTTCCTCGACTTCTCTGTCTCCATCTCTGGGGATAGGTTGTCTACTAATATCCATTATAAGCCCACCGACTCCCACAGCTACCTCAACTACACTTCTTCACACCCTACCTCCTGTAAGGACTCTATTCCATTCTCCCAGTTTCTCCGTCTCCGACGCATCTGCTCTGATGATGCTACCTTCCATGATTGTGCTTCTGATATGACTTCCTTTTTCCTCAACCCAGGATTTCCCCCCACTGTGGTTGACATGGCCCTCAACCGTGTCCGGCCCATTTCCCGCACCTCTACCCTCAACCCTTCCCCTCCCTCCCAGAACCGTGACAGGGTTCCCTTTGTCCTCACTTTCCACCACATCAGCCTCCATATCCAAAGGATCATCCTCCACCATTTCCGCCACCTCCAGCGTGATGCCACTACCAAACGCATCTTCTCCTCCCTTCCCCTGTCAGCATTCCGAAGGGATCGTTGCCTCCGCGACACCCTGGTCCACTCCTCCATTACGCCCACCACCTCATCCCCGTCCCATGGCACCTTCCTCTGCAATCGCAGGAGGTGTAATACCTGCCCATTTACCTCCTCTCTCCTCACTATCCCAGGCCCCAAACACTCCTTTTAGGTGAAGCAGCGATTTACTTGTACTTCTTTCAATGTAGTGTACTGTATTTGCTGCTCACAATGTGGTCTCCTCTACATTGGGGAGACCAAGCGCAGACTGGGTGACCGCTTTGCGGAACATCTGCGCTCAGTCCGCAAGCAGGACCCTGAGCTTCCGATTGCTTGCCATTTCAACACTCCCCCCTGCTCTCATGCTCACATCTCTGTCCTGGGATTGCTGCACTATTCCAGTGAACATCAATGCAAGCTCGAGGAACAGCATCTCATCTACCGATTAGGCACACTACAGCCTGCCGGAATGAACATCGAGTTCAATAATTTCAGAGCATGACAGCCCCCATTTTACTTTAATTTTTAGTTATTTTTTCTTTTTTTCTTTTTTACATTTTTTACAATCTTTTTTTTTTGCATTTATTTCATTTCATCTTCGTTTGTTTAGTTTGCTTACCCACTGGTTTTTTTTCATGTTTGCACTTGCTGCTGTTCAAGATTCAGTCCGTTAACACCTAATCTGTACTAATGCTTTGTCTTTCAACACACCATTAACATATTGTTTGCCTTTGCTCCATGGCCTTTTGGTCAGCTATGTGGCCTTGTCCAATCTACACCTTCTCCTTTGTTATCTCTTGCCCCACCCCCACCTCACTTGCTTATAACCTGTGACTTTTCTCATATTTGTCAGTTCCGAAAAAGGGTCACTGACCCGAAACGTTAACTCTGCTTCTCTTTCCACAGATGCTGCCAGACCTGCTGAGTGGTTCCAGCATTTCTTGTTTTTAACTTCCTTGCTTTTATACTCTCTGCCCCTATTAATGAAGCCTAGGATACTGTCTGTTCTCTGAACTGCGCTTTCAACCTGTCCTGCCACCTTCAATGATTTATGCACATGTACACCCAGCTCCCTCTGCTCCCGCACCCCCTTTAGAATTGAACCCATTTTTTATATTGTTTCTGCTTATTTTTCCTACCAAAATGAATCACTTCACACTTCTCTGTATTAAATTTCATCTGCCACTTGTCCATCTAATCCACCAACCTGTCTACGTCCTTTTGAAGTTCTACGCTATCCTCATTATGGTTCATAATGTTTTCTATATCAAAAGGTCGGTGGCGAGCCTGTCTCCGCAGCGCCTGGGGAGCCAAACTAGGATTTTTCGCTCCTCAGACCCTTAAATGGTCTTGGGCAGGACTTCCACCTGCGTGAGGTGGGAAGTCCCACCTAATGGAGTTATCGGCCAATCGGTGGGCCGGCAGCACTTAGTCCCAGCAGCGCCACCGGGAGCGGTGGCCACTGCCAGGACTGCACCCAGCCATCGCAAGAAGGTGAAGGATGGCCCCGGAAAAAAGATGTGTTTAGGGTCTCGCCGGGGACAATTGGTCAGGTCCCCGCAAAGCAAGCAGGGGTCAGTTGGGGAGGGCAGTAGGAGTGTTGTGCGTTGGGGCAGTTGGTGCTTCAGGGGCAGCCCTCCGTTGGGTGCAGGGTTCCTGATCAGGAGGGCCCTCCCCCAGCCTGCAAGAAAGCCAGCTGGTTTCACCAGGTGGGCTTTTTGAAGCCTCAGCTGCTCACCAGCCAAGGGTAAACTACCCGCAGCGGCGGGCGGAGGCCCTTAAGTGCCAGTTCATTGGCCGCTTAAGGGCCTTAATTGGCCTGGGGTGGGCGGGCTGTTTCTCGCTGCCACCAGCCTACGAAATGTTGCAGTGGAGGTGGGCGGAGGTTGGGAACGGCCCCCTCCCTGCCTCCCATTCAATTCTACACCCCCACCCCCGCCACCAGCCCGCTCGTTTGGGGGGGGAATTCCAGCCCAAATTTTGTATCATCCACAAATTTTGACATGGTTTCCTATACACCAAGGTCTAGGTCATTAATATATATCAGGAACAGCAATGGTCCTAACACCAGCCCTTGGGGAATTCCACTACAAACCTTTCTCCAGTCTGAAAAATATCCATTAACCGCTACTGTGTTTCCTGTCATTCAGCTTATTTCCTATCCATGTTGATACTGTCCCTTTTATTCCATGAGCTATAACTTTGCTCACAAGTCTGTAGTGTGGCACTTTATCAAATGCTTTTTGGAAGTCCATGTACACCACATCAACAGCATTGCCTTGATCAACCTTCTCTGTTATCTCATCAAAAAGAATCCCCAGCAAGTTAAACATGATTTGCTTTTCACAAATCTGTGCTGGCTTTCCCAAAGTAACCTACATTTATTCAAGTGACTATGAATTTTGTCCTGATCTATCATTTCTAGAAGTTTCCCCACCACCGAGGTTAAACTGAATGGCCTGTAGTTGCTGGGCTTATCTTTACAACTTTTTTGAACAAGGGTGTAAAATTTCGAATTCTCCAGATCTCTGGCATGACCCCTGAACCTAAGCAAGACTGGAAAATTATGACCAGTGCCTCCGCAATTTCCACTCTAACTTTCCTCAGTAACATTGGATGCATTTCATCCAGTCTTGGTGCCTTATCAAGTACAGCTAGCCTATCCAATACCACCTCCTTATCAATTTTAAACCCAAGTGTCTGAATTACCTCCCCTTTCACCATGACCTGCGCAGCATCTTGTTCCTTGGTAAAGACAGATGCAAAGTAGTCATTTGATACCTCAGCCATACCCCCTGCCTCCACGTGTAAATCCCCTTTTTGGTCCCTAATCAGCCCACTCCTCCTTTCACCACCCTTTATATGCCCGTAGAGGATTTTGGATTCCCTTGTACATTAGCTGCCAATTTCTTTTTATACCCTCTCTTTGCTTCTCTTTTCTTTTTCACTTCCCTTCTGAACTTTCTATTTTCTGCCTGGTTCTCGGTTGTGTTATTTACCTGACATCTGTAATAAGCGCACTTTGTCTTCTTCATCTTAATCTCTATCTCTTTCGTCATGCAGGGAGCTCTGGATTTGTTTGCTCTATCGTTCCCCTTCGTGGGACTATACCTTGACTGTGCCCAGACTGTCTCTTTAAAGGCAGCCCATTGTTCAGTTAGTTTTGCTTGCCAACCTTTGATTCCAATTTATCTGGGTCAGATCCATTCTTGTCATATTGAAGTTGGTTTCTCCCCAGTTCATTATTCTTACGCTGGATTGTTTCTTGTCCTTTTCCATAGCTAACCTAAACTTTATGAGACAATGTCCTCTAAATATTCCGTGCTGCTACTTGATCCACTTGGCCCACCTCTTTCCCAAGAACCAGGTCTAGCAGTGCCTCCTTTCCTTTGGCTTGGAAACATACTGCTGTCAAATTCTCCTCAACACACTCGAGGAACTCTTGCCCATCTCTGCCCTCTACACTACTACTAAATAATTTTCTGATTGTTTAGATATTGGATTTCTTAGATCCAGCATCTGTTCCTGTTTATGATGGGAACTCTTCAGTATGTTTCTCACATACCAATATTCCGCTCAGGTGTCTGAATTAGTTTGGCCATCATAGCAAAGGGTGAGGTGGATCTGGGTAAGTTTGGAGTTGAAAGCAGTGTGGCCTTGCGTTAAATCACCGTTAATGTAAAATGTACCATTTGTGTCAGAAGGACCATGTTTTATATGTAATTTAGACCTCTGTTACTGTAAACTAGACCCGAAAGTCTCGTATTGAGAGTTCCCAGTTCTGGGAGTCACCAAGATGAAGTGTGAAAACACAGGTTGAAATGTTGTTTTGTTGGTGTAGAAATACATGGTCCAGATTTGGGTGACGGTTTAGTTCATTTTGTCAGTAATATTTTAAGGGGTGCTGTAAACCTGTGAATTTTATCATTTAGCAGCTGAATGGAAGACAACCATATCTCAGGGCAGAAAATCTGAACAATCAAATCAACCATCAGAAAGCAAATGGACCGTCTAGCTTTCATCGAAATGATGAGAATCAGCACAAAGGAGGGTCTGCTAAGCTGGTAGGAAAGATGTTAACTACTTAAACCCGTAATTTCATAGCGCATGAACATTTTTTTTAAAAAAATTGAGTTTTGTACTCCCAATGCTTTTCTTGCTCTACCCCTCCTGTTTGCACACGTACATGAGCAAGCATTGTTCTGCATTTCCCCAGAGAGGGAGAATGGAACATTTTTGTAGCATATTAGCATCAAACCCTTCCATGCAGCATTCGCTGAAGCATTAGTGTGAAATGTCCATTTCCTGAATTTGCAGCTCTTGTCCCCCTGGTGGTTGTAAGTGCATGAGTGAATTGAGCTTTATTGTTCGCGACTGGATGTGTTCCTGGTTTCAAATAGCCAATGATTTGGCACTTATTGCTAAACTCACTCATAGGAACATAGGAGCAGGAGTTGGCCATTCAGCCCGTTGAGCCTGCCCCACCATTCAATATGATGGTGGCTGATCATCCACTTCAATGCCTTTTTCCCCACACTATCCTCATATTAATCTCTGCTTTAAACATACTCAATGACTGAGCTTCCACAGCCCTCTGGGGTAGAGAATTCCAAAGATTCACAACACTCTGAGTAAAGAAATTTCTCCTCATCTCTGTCCTAAGTGGCTTCCCCTTACTTTAAAATTGTGTACCCTGGTTCTAGACTCCCCAACCAGGGGAAACATCTTGGCTGTATCTACCTTGTCTATCCCTTTAAATATTTTGTAAGTTTCAATGAGATCACCTCTCATTCTTTGAAATTCTAGAGAATGCAGGCCCAGTTTCCCCAATCTCTCTTCATAGGACAGTCACGCCATCGCGGGAACAAGTCTGGTGAACCTTCATTGCACTCCCTCTATGTCAATAATATCCTTCCAAAGATAAGGGGACCAAACTGCACACAGTACTCCAAGTGCAGTCTAACCAAGGTTCTATACAATTGAAGCAAAACCACACTACTCCTGTACTCAAATCCTCTTGCGATAAAGGCTAACATACCATTAGCCTTCCTAATTGCTTGCTGCACCTGCATGTTAGCTGTCAGTGACTTATTGACAAGGACACCCAGGTCCCTTTGTACATCTACACTTTCTAATCTCTTATCTTTAAAGGAATACTGTGCACATCTGTTTCTCCTACCAAAGTGGATAAGCTCACATTTTTCCACATTATATTCCATCTGCCATGTTCTTGCCCCTCACTAAGTCTGTCCAAATCCCCTAGAAGCCGCTTTGCATCTTCCCCACAACACACATTCCCACTTAGTTTTGTGTCATCCGCTAACTTGGAAATAGTACATTTGGTCCCCACATCCAAATCATGGATATATATTGTAAACAGCTGGGCCCAAGCACTGATCCCTGTGGTACCTCACTAGTCACAGCCTGCCAACGTGACAATGACCTGTTTATTCCTACTCTCTGCTTTCTGCCTGTTAACCAATCCTTAATCCATGCCCCTATATTACCTTCCATCCCATGTGCTTTAATTTTGCTAACAAACCTCCTGACTTTATCAAAAGCCTTCTGAAAATCCAAGTATACCACATCCACCAGCTCCCCTTTATCAATTCTGTTAATAACATCCTCAAAAAACTCCAACAGGTTCGTCACATGATTTCCCATTCGTAAATCCATGTTGACTGTGCCCAATCATATCATTATTATCCAAGTATCCATTTATCACATCCTTTAGAATAGATTCTAGCATTTTCTCAACGACTGATGTGAGGCTAACAGATCTGTAATTTCCTGTTTTCTCTCTCCCTCCCTTCTTAAATAGTGGGGTGACATTTGCGACCTTCCAATCTGCAGGAACTGCTCCAGAATCTATAGAATTTTGGAAGATGATCACCAATGCATCCACTGTCTCCATAGCTACCTCTTTCAACACTCTGGGATGTAGAATATCAGGTCCTGGGGACTTAGCAATCTTCAGCCCCATTAATTTCTCCAAAACAACCTTCTTACTAATAATAATTTCCTTCAATTTCTCATTCCCCCTAATCCCTTGAGCCTCTAATTCTGGGAGATTTCTTGTAGCATCTTCAGTGAAGACAGACACAAAGTAATCATTTAGCTTCTCTGCCATTTCTCTATTCCCCATTCTCCTGACTCTGCCTGTGATGGAGCCACATTTGTGTTAGCCAAACGTTTCCTTTTTACGCACCTGTAGAAGCTTTTACAGTCCGTTCTTATATTTTTAGCCAGCTTGCATTCATATTCTATTCTCCCTTTCTTTATCAGTTTCTTCGGCCTCCTTTGCTGTATTCAAAGATCCTCCCAATCCTCTGGTTTACTACTATTTCTGGTAACTTTATCGGCCTTTTCTTTTAATCTTATACAATCCTTTACTTCCTTTGTTATCTACAGTTGACTGCATTTACTTTTGAGTTTTTTTTGCCTTGAAGGAATATACAGTTGCTGTAAAATATATAATATTTCTTTAAAGACTATCCATTGCCTATGTACTGTCAAATCTTTTAATGTATTTTCCCAATCCACCTTGGCTAATTTGTCCCTCATACCTTCATAATTTCCTTTGTTCAAATTTAACACCCTGGCTTCAGATTGAACTACCTCACTTTCAAACATAATGTAAAATTGTATCATATTATGGACATTCATCCCTAAAGGTTCTTTTACAACAAGATTATTAATTAACCCTTTCCCATTACATAAACCTAGATCTAAAATAGCCTGTTCTCTGGTCGGTTCCTCAACATACTCCTCTAGGAAACCATCCCTAACACACTCCAGAAACTCGTCCTCCACAGCATTAGTGCTCATTAGGTTTACCGAGTCTATATGCAGATTGGAGTCACCCATGTCACATGCTACACTAATCTCCTGATTAATGCCATGCCCCACACTACCACTACTGTTTGGTGGCCTATAAACAATTCCTACCTATGTTCCCTGCTCCTTGCTGTTTCTTAGCTCCACCCAAACAGATTTCACATTTGGTTCTTCCGATCTGAGATCCTCCCTTACTAATGTACTGATCCCATCCCTTATTATCAACGCAACACCTCGTCCTTTTCCTTTTTGCCTATCCTTCCTAAATGTCGAATATCCTTGAATGTTCAGTTCCCAGTCTTGGTCACCATGTAGCCACGTTTACATTATGGCAGTTACATCATACCCATTTACCTCTGTTTGGGCCTTTAAATCATCTACCTTGTTGCGAATGCTGCATGCAGTCAGGTAGAGTGCCCTTAACTTTGTCGTCTTGACATTATTCTGCATTCTAAGTATAGTTGAGGCTCGCCTTTGTTCCTCCTGCCTTCTAATGTCACTTGCTACTTTTCTACCTCCTATTACCAGCTTTACCTCCTTACAATTTGAGTTGCCCCTCAGGTTCCCATCCCGCTGACAAGCTAGTTTAAACCCTCCCCAACAGCACTAGCAAATCTCCTGGCAAGGATACTAGTTCCAGTCCTGTTAAGGTGTAGCCCGTCCATGTTGTACAGGTCCCACTCAAGACCACATTGATGGCTATGAGAAATGGAAATGTCACTGTGGAGTGGTAGAAGGTTACGCAACTGACTTTCTTGAGGGAAAGTCAATTTTATAGTGGTTTAACGCTATTTGCTCATGGAACATTACCAGCCAATTCTACATTCTTATTACGATCAATACTTGCGAATTGTTGAATATAGAATGGAATTCCACAATGAATACTAGTTTTTATTTTTTCTTCTTGAGCTCAAATATATTTTATTGCTATAGGTCCAGTTGAAGCCCGATGATGAGTTCTCCAATGTTTGGCAGTCCTTACATAGCAATTTTGGAATTTATTCCCTCCCCAAAGAGAGCAATTTCCGCACTGCAGATTTCGCCTGTAAACACTCTTCGGTTTGGCAAGAAAAGGTAAACCTACCTCCTGAAGTCAATTTTAAATTAGTAATGTTTGACATACTTCAACTCAGTTCATTTAATATGCGTTCAGAAGAAGTTTAAAACCGTGCTAAAGTAAATGGTCCAAGTAACACATCACTTTCATTGCATTTTTACATGCATTATAAAGGCATGTTTAGTTTTTCAAATATCCTGGATAAAATGCCTCCTGTAGACAACTTTAAAAAAAAATGAGCATCATAAAATCGAATGTATTAGATGGGGACTTTCTATTAAAAAAAAATGTCAACCATTTTTATGCTGACTGGCAAAAGATCCCTTGCATTGGTGTAAGATTTAGGTTCACGGGGCGGGCGGGGGGGGTGGTGGTGGCAGTCTAAGTCATAGGTGACTATCAGAGTAGTTTGTTAAACAGCAGCTTAAATATGAAGATGCAAAAGCTAAATAGACAGAAAAGACATCTGACCATAGCAGATTGAACAGATCACCGATTCCTGGTCATACAATGGGGCAAAATGCTGCTGGCAGTCTCCCTGATGGATGAGGCAGGCGAGGTGTTGGTGGTCTTTTCAGTTCTTGGGATCATCACTCTTCTTGAGCTAACCAAAGTTTTAGGCCAAAGCCTAACATTCAGCCGAAGCTCAGCATTGGGAAGCTCTATATCTGTTCAAAGAAGACTTATTTTTAAGGGCTGGTGGTTTGTCCTATGTCAATCACTTGTTTGATCCCATTTGGCCAATGACCAGAGGACAAGTACCCAAGATGTAACTTCCACCTGTCCATCACTTTGGTTTGAGGTTATTTGCAGCTTATATCATGCTAGGTGTCATTTGTTAACTCCTGCTAGGTACTTGTATAGCTAAGAGGGTACAGGGCTCCTCAAGACTCCCTCCTATCTGCTTAGGAATATCTATATGCCCCCACCCCCAGGAACCTCCTACTCCTTGACCCTTATCTTTGTTTATACTAGTCATGTCCCTGGCTGCTAAGAATTGTTTCTCTGAGTGAGAGAGAGAGAAAAGAAACAGCTTTCTGCCAGGCAATCACAATACTCTGCCTACTAATTCTGTAATATTCTTAAAAATGCCATTTCTTACACTGGGTTGCATCCCTGCCTGAAGACATAATGTGCATTGAACTGCACAATATTTCATTTTGGGCGAAGTGTACATGTTTTATTTTTACTCTCTTCTACCTTTCCAGGCTGTGTCTGGGCCAGCGTCTGTTTCAGGGTTTCAGTCCAAAAATCCTAATTCTACAGAAAATAAAATGCAACCATTCAAAACAGATGGGCAGCAAAAACAGAGACGTGTACTATCAGAACAACTGGCATGTGCCAGGAAAGGTAACCATTGGAAACATGTTTGTCATATATATTAATGACTTGGATGTGAAAGTAGGGGGCATGATTAGTAAGTTTGCAGATGACACCAAAATTGGTGGTATAGTGGACAGTGAAGAAGATTGTCTGAGGTTACAACAGGATATAGATCAACTGGGAAAGTGGGCAAGGGATTGGCAAATGGAATTTAATGCAGACAAGTGTGAAGTGATGCATTTTGGGAAGTTAAACCAGGGCAGGACATATACAGTGAATGGCAGGGCCCTCGGGAGTGTTGTTGAGCAGAGAGACCTTGGCGTGCAAGTACATAGTTCCCTGAAAGTGGCAGCACAGGTAGACAGGGTGGTGAAGAAGGCATATGGCATGCTTGCCTTCATCTGCCGAGGCATTGAGTACAAGAGTTGGGACGTCATGTTACAGTTGTACATAAAGTTGGTTAGGTTGCATTTGGAGTACTGTATGCAGTTCTGGTCGCTGCACTACAGGCAAGATGTGATTAAGCTAGAGAGGGTGCAGAAAAGATTCACAAGGATGTTGCCTGGTTTGGAGGGTTTGAGTTACAAAGAGAGATTGGATAGGCTGGGTCTGTTTTCCCTGGAGCGAAGGAAGCTGAGAGGGGACACGATAGAGGTATATAAAATTATGAGAGGCATAGATAGGATAGAAAGCCAGAGTCTGTTTCCCATGGTAGGGGTGACTAAAACTAGAGGGCATAGATTTAAGGTGAGATGGGAGAAGTTTAAAGGGAATCAAAGGGGTAAATTTTTCACTCAAATAATAGTGGGTATCTGGAATGAGTTGCCAGAGGAGGTAGTGGAGGCAGGAACAGTAGCAACATTTAAGAGACATCTGGACAGGTACTTGAATGAACAAGGCATAGAGGGATATGGAATTAATGCAGGCCTGTGGGATTAGTATAGATCGGCATTATGGTCGGCATGGACGCGGTGGGCCGAAGGGCCTGTTTCTATGCTGTAGAACTCTGACTCTATGACAAGTAAAGCAATGTGGTTATGGGTAAATTGTTATATGGAATAAATAAAGTAAAGCCAGTTGCCTTGTAAATGATTTATTGATGCTAGAAAATATTGGTATCTCACATCTATTTTGAAAATTAACCAATTTCAATCAGTGCTGATAATGAGGTTAAATCTAGCAAATCTTACCGTGTTACTTTCTGTGTGAATTAAGAAGTTTTGCTGCAAGTGTTTTGTTTTTTATTTTCATACCATTTCATAACCAGAATAGTAAAGGGACTACTTTCAAAGAATAATAGAATTTGAAATTTCTATCTATATACTGATGGTTTCTATGGAAAGGATTACTTCCTTCAAGTTGGTTCGAAGTGCTAATCTAGTACATGACGTTCACAGTATTATGGAGATGAATTACATTTGATTTGGCCTTTTGAGTTTGGGGAAGGTGATTATAGTGGGTGCATCATACTATATGATCTTTGAGGAGAGGACTGGAATTAAATGTAGGATTTAATCTCTCACCCTTCACAAAGGTTTATGTTTGGCATTATCCATCCCATCTTTTGTCATACAAATTTTGACCAGATTCTTTCTCATAAACAATTTGTTTTTTCATTATGTACTTGATTTCTTTCTAAATTGTGCATAATTCCCTGAAATAAAAACATTTAATATTGGTTATAAAAACAGAAACTGCTTGAAATATTCAGCAGGCCAGGCAGCATCAGTGGAGAAACAAAGTTAACATTTCAGGTTGGTGATCTTTCATCAGACGTCTAATATTGGTAATGGTCTTTGTTTGAACACTGAATATGAGGCATTTGAAGGAAAATCTTGAAGAAAATGAAATGTCATTAGTAAGCAAAGTGTTAAACTCTTCAACTCTGTTTTGATTATTTAAATGTTATATTTTGAATAACATTATGTCGGAGATTGGCATAATATTGAATTAAAATAATGGCTAGAACATCAATATGGACATTAATGTGTTCATACATTATGTTCTGAATGGGTAATGTTTTTCCAAGTTATTTGTGTGTAATACATTTTTAAAAGTAATGCCTGAAATTTGAACAAATGTATTATACTTTAGTACTATACATGCAGTGAATGCAGTCTACATCACAGAAAATTGGACCTTCTATTCTTTTTGAAGAGAGGAAGCATCTTATCAAGGGGTCCAGTGATGTGTCCAGAAGTATATCTTGCAAGTCTCCTGTTCCATTCAGGAGTATCCCACATCAGCTTATATAAACTTAAAACTTCCAATGTTATAGTGAAACCCCTGATTTCTTGACCCTCCCACTCCATTATGCTGTTTGGAGCGATCAGAGGTGGCCTACGATTCTTTAAGGTGACTTCTAAAATTATATCACTGAAAGGCAGCTTGTGATGGAGCTGTTGTAAATACCAGTTAGCACAAGTTAAAAATTATTTAAACTTCTGGCCCATTGGAGCCTATTTCACTTTGCAGGCCTTTCCAGTTTCCATTTCTACCTGTGTTACCTCCTCGGCTATCCACACATTCTCAAGGGTATGTCAATACTGCAGGCAAGCAGACATCTGGTTGCTCCTACAATGGCAATTATCTGCAGGAATTATAGACAGGAAAGTCACCAAACAAACAACTGTAAGCAGATTAAATGCTGTGACCTGTACTACGAGGTAAGTCATGGAATGGAGAGAAACTGTACCCACTCATGTGAGGATTGAGAACGAGAGGGGACAGATTTCAAGTATTTGGTAAGAGAAGCAAAAGTGACATGAGGAAAAACTTTTTCACGCGGCAAGTGGTTAAGGTCTGGAATACGCTGCCTGAGAACGTGGTGGAGGCAGGTTCAACTGAAGCATTCAAAAGGGAATTAGACAGTTATATGAAAAGAATGTGCAGGGTTATGGGGAGAAGGCAGGGGTATGGAACTGAGGGAATTGCTCTTTCAGAGAGCCAGTGTGGACACGATGGGCCGAATGGTCTCCTGCACTGTAACGATTCTGCGATTTCTACAGGCCCTGCCCAAAACGAACTTCTCCTGTGCATCGAACTTCTTAATTGTCTTTCTGCTTCCTATTGTCAGTCAAACTCCATTTTTTTTTTCATTTAAGTGCTCGACAAGTCATTCTACTTCTTCATTTGTTTCTCCTCCTCCCTTCCCTTTATTCTCTTTAAATGCTGCTCATCTGTATTTCCCACTTCTGATGAAGGTTCTACACTTGAAATGTTAATTTATTTGTTCTCTCTGCAAATACTGAGTATTTCCAGCATTTTTATCCCTGTTTAGATATATATCTGTATTCTATATTTCTCTTTTCAGCTATTTAACTTTTTAATATCTCAGCATTCATTACAAATAAACTGGCTGCCATTGTCTATGCCAGAATGCTTTATATGTATTTTGTATTTCTGAAAATTAAAACTCATTATCTTGTATTTTCTAGCCAAAGAGGACAACTCTGAAAGTTTCATGGCATCAACTCGTGGACCTGAAAACTCTGGCCAAACTCAGCCATCAGTTTCCAAACTGCAAAGTAAACAGGTGTATATGTATTTTAGAACTCTAACTTGGGAATTTGATGTTCTGAAGTCAAGGTGTGGCAGGTATATCTTCCAGCATTTGTAAGACCAAAATCTGAAAGGATGATACACTGCATATTACACCAGACAATCATTGTCTGTGCAACCTACTTTTTCTTTTGTTAAGTTAGCAAAAGGAGGGAAGTAGAATCCTTTGCCCACTTTTTTTAACTGGGGAGGGCATAAATCATGACCTTAAAATGATTTTAATTAGGCAAACTGTATTTGCATTTACAAGCACAAAGGGAAGCATGAAATATACCTCTTGTGAAACATTGCAGGCATGTACTAGCAGTAGTAAACCAAGTATGAAAATTCTAAGAAGAAATGAAGACTCAAATGAACAGAAGCCCGCCGTAGTAAATTGTCAGTCATCTGCATCAATAGAAAGGAATAATTCTGCCACAAAGGTAAGTGGCCCACATGCAACATTAAATATTAAGATGTTCGGAGGTATAATCCCATGGTTGGCTGGCGCAGGTGGCTGTTTAGGTATTTTGAACTGAGGAGGGTATATATAACATTACTTTAATAAAACTAGTTGAATTGGAATATTGGGTATTTCAGTAGACTGAATACTGAACTTTTGAATTCCAGAGCCAGGATTTGAATTGAAAAATGTTTCAATGTATCTCCAACAATAGCATAAGCAGTAGCTTGGGAACAAGTTGTTTACTTGCTCTTTCTTGCCCAAAGAAGGCACTGAAGGTTCTGAGTGAGGCACTGAAATTTGGTTGGGAGGGTAGCGAGAAAGAGAAGTAACTATTCATTTGTTACTATATTATTTATAGTTGATCTCCTGTACCACTGCACAGGAGGAATTTAAGACCGAGTCTAGTCTTGGGGAGAAGTTGTATTAGAGGGCAGAGGATAATTTAACTAGGGTTATTCTATGCTTTGACTAGATAGAGAGAAGCTATTTCCTCTGGTGGGGGAGTCCAAGGGGCCATTGTATCAAAAATAGAACTAAGCTGCTTAGCAGTGATGTCAGAAAGCGATTCTTCACACACAGGGTAGTAAAAATCTGGAACTCTCCCTCTCCCTTTCTTCTTACAAAAAAAAAGTCATTGAGGCTAAATCAATTGAAAATTTAATAACTAAAATTGATAGATTTTTGTTAGGTAACGTTAGGTGATATGGAACCAAGGCGGGTAATTAGGGTAACGATGCCGATTAGTCATGATAAAATTGAATAGCGGAACAGGCTCAAGGAGCTCTATGGACGACTTCTCTTGTTCCTTATTCAGTTGACCAGAAATGGATGCAGGTGTACGATTTTTAATACAAGTATATGAGAGAAAGGAAGTGTACGTCCAATTGAACTGAGTGTAAGATTCACTCAGTTCACTAAGTGTGAAAGGTTCCCTAACGTTTGAATATTTTCCTTGAAATGTGGTTCTAAGATGAGCAGTGCAAATGTGCAAAGATGTTGCTCTCCTGCAACCTGAACAGAAGCAGCAAATGTAAAAGTATCTTTAGATGTATCTGACAAATGGGATCAGGTACTATTTAAATTGAAGTTCCTTTTGTTTTTCTTTGTCTCTTTGCCTCCACCGCCAACATCATCTCCCCCCCCAACCCCAGCTTTTCCTGTCTTTACGCATAGGGAAGTTGCACTAGTCTTTAAACTTTGATTCTTCTGATCACCTTAATTTGCATGTGTTTGTGCACTTTGTCACTAGTTACAGCTTATGTCTTTCTATTATGTATGTCTTCTCATTTTGGTCTGGCTTTCAAGCCACTTTTTCTATTACGAAGTGAGTTTGTTTTTTGTTTGTCGAGAGTCCTGGTAGGCTGAAGTGTCATAATGGATCTTTTTATATACTAGTGTTGGTTGTATTGTGATATGGCCTTCCTTTTCACACTTCTATTATGAAAATTTGTTGTTTGCAAAAAATCTGTTTTGCAATTATGGTCCATTTTGTCCTTGCAAACTAAGCTGTGTACTTTCTATTCACGTATGGATGTCTCATTTCCTTTCTTTTATTTTCAATATGTATTTTAAACAATTCAGACATTTTTTTACATTTGTAGTTCATTTGGATTGCTGCTAGAATTTCAAGCTGTTCTTTGTAATTCTGCAGTTTTACTTTAATGTTGTACAATGTATCAGCAGGTACCATCCGAATTTGAGGAACTGGTAGTTTCATTAAAAACGCCTAGTGGACAAGCAGGAAAAGATGCACAAGGCTCACAGTCCACACAAAGTCCGAGAATCACTGGAGAACCCCTATCCCCACAGTCCTTTGCAATGGTGAGTTGTCAAGTTCTAAACTCGGGTTGGATAGTTTTTGTTAACATTTTAAAGCAGTGAAATTTAAAAGAGAAAGAAACGGTGGTAACTGCTGTATTTGTGCTTCTATAGCATTAATTTCTCCAAACTGCTGTTTCTGGTGAGTTATGGTTATTAGCCAAATTATGTGACAAATAGTGGATCACCTGTAGTGTAGAGCACGGTTATGATGTTTAGTTGCTAATATGGAGTGTTCTATTTAGGGCCGTTCCTGAAGAAATCTCTGTGAAAGTGGTCAAATGAGTGCATTGAGGCAATTATAGCTGCTTGTAAATTTAAGGTTGATGAGAGGTTAATTATATCAGCTTGTAAATTCCTGACACCAGTTCAGAAGAACTCGGCATTGGCTTTATGCCATTTTTTTAAAGTTAGGATTATTTTGCATCTATATAGTGCCAGACATCTGCTAAATGCAAGTTATTTATTTATATGGTGCATCCAGCACATGAGTTATCCATCACAATTTGAGCATTAAGCCTTACTGTAAGTAAATCTGTTACACAGGATCAGATTATATTTTAGCATAAATTACAGTACTAGATGAACAGTAATTTCCTCTCCAACTAAATATTAGGAAGACTGAAGCCTTTTTTTAAAGAAATGAACTGATCAAATCACATAATATTACCTGTCTTGGTTTCTCCACCATGCTGAGCACTTACTACTGGAAGTAGGACTTGTAGCATAATTAATAAATAAATGAAAAATTATATTGTTTACAAGAAAATTATTACACTTGCCTGTACAATAAAAATTTCTGTATTGGAAATGCTTCCATCTGTGTTCACTGTCAAAGATCCGTATTATGCAAGATGCCTAAACCTTGAGTTCACAGGGGTGGCAAGTTGGGGTTTGCAACGTGAACTGATGAAGGCAATTTCTAGAACCTGCTTGATTCACTAAGCTCTTCATAGCCTACCAACATCTGCTATTAATAAATCCCACTGTTTTATTTCAATGACAAATGACTTGAGAATAAAAAACCCCAAGGAAGCTATATGTTTACAATTAATGGGAATTACTTTTTTGTACAAGTGTTGCGTGAATCAAAGTGGGTGACCAATGATGCTATCCAACATGCAATAATCCAAATGTTTTTGAACAAACTAGGTTAATCACCAGTGAGATGAACACAGAGTTTAACACTGTTAAGTGTTAAGTCATGAAATTGGTTAAAAGAAGTGATCATGTGGATTTCATATTAAATAATAATGTGCTTGAGGTAATCACTCAACAAAGAGTTCTAGGCGTTTTGCTGGATGTGTCATTAAAGCCGTCAGCTCATTGTTCATAATGGGAATGAAGAGAGCAAATAAAATGTTGGATTGATGGCTGAATGCATTAGTTATATGTCTGAGGAGGTGACCTTGAAGCTGTTTCTGGAGTACTGTTTTGTTTTAGTCTCTGTGTAATAGGAAAGATGTATATTTATTGGAGGGAGTCAAAAGATGTCTACAAAGGTGATTCTTAAAGAGGATTGATTTATGAGGGAAACTTGTCTACCCTGAACTTGACACACTGAAGAAAAAATGGGAATAGTGGAGTAGATAGAGATTTTTGTGGATATGGAGCATTTGTTATTAGGGCCTCAGAGGAAAATCGGAAATTCATTTTTAAAGTAAGGCGTGAGGTTTGGAAAGGTAGGCAAGATGAGTCAGTGGTCTCCTTCCAAACCGTTACTATGTTATGTTACTATCTTGCGTTATGTTACAACTGAGGCGGGAGGATTGCACTGTTAATTCAGTCCCACTTCTCCACAGGTCACAGCATATCAATAAATTTTCCCACTTACTGAAACAGCCGGTTAGATGCTCTATTTGTCCCCAGAAGAAAGCACACCAACCAGGTTTCTTTAATAAAATTATCCGTTTATTATAAACCCAAGTCTTAACCAATAATGAAGTAAATATATACACAAATTGAAATATTAAAGCCCTGTATTATCATCCTAGTCCTCTTGCACATGCACATATATCCAAAAAGTGGTTAACAGGAAGCAAAAGGATTTTTGTTTACAGCTGTTACAAAAAAATAGAAGGAATAAAAAAAAACTTTTACTGAAAAGATATGGCGAGGTGTCCCAAAGTCGAATAATTGGATGCCACTTTCCAGGCGCGGTTGATGAACAGTTTGTTTTGGTAGGTGTTCAAAGAAAGTCAACTGCAGAAGCTTCACATAGGTCTTCCATCAGGTGTGCAGCAACAGGTTCTTACACATTCGGTTCAAATCTTTTAAAAATGCAAGGTTTCTGCAAACATTCGGGATTTCTTGAAACACAAGAAGCAACAGCACAGCTTGATGCAGGGTTTCTTCAGAGACAGGAGGAAATAGGACTTTGCCACATTTGAAATACAGGGTTTCTTCTCAAGAGATGCAGGATTCCTTTTTCAAAGAGAAAGGTGGGCAGTATTTCTCCTCTTGAGGCAGAAACAACAGCAACTGACTGTTTCAACAGTTCTAATTGAAACAAAACTTTTCCTGAAACAAATCCCATGGCCACCATAAATTGCTCCTTTGTCATTTGCTTGTAAACATCTGTCCCTTCGGCTCAGAAAACAACTTCCCGGTTGGATTCTTTGCAAATAGGTGTTTTCCAGTAACTATTTATATTTCGTATTCCGGCCAAACTCAGTCACAAACCCTTTTTTTAAAAAAACACAAAGTTCAGCCATCTCCAGATGATTCAATATCTATGAAATCCTTTTCAGTTTTTTAAAATATAGATTCTCAAGTTTTAGTGAGAAAAGGAAACTCTCGTAACAGTTACTTCAATTTTTTCTGAAGTAACTTTGAAAATAAAACAATATATACTACTTACTAGCTGATCTAACTGAGGAGAAAATGAGCAGATAATGAATAACTTGTAGCAGTTTTTCTGGTTTTGTAATGTATTCCTGAATGTTACAACAACTGTATCTCCTTGAGCTTGTATACACAATAGTTTATAAACAGTAGCGATGCCTGCATGGACTGTACTATTATTAAAGTTGAAGGGAGGGTCTGAAATCAAGTACCAAATTTAAAATATTTTTGCAAAAAGGGTGCTGTGGTAGAGATATTGGATCTGATGCAAGCCAGGAAAGATTAAAACTAACATTTATATATTATCTGGCCTTCATCATAAAAGCTCTTGAACCACTTCCAGAGCGTGGTCGCCAATATTGATGGATGGAGCATTTCTGACATCCTGCCCCATGATGTTCGTTTTCTTGAGGCTGATGGTTAGGCCAAATTCATTGCAGGCAGACGCAAACCTGTCGATGAGACTCTGCAGGCATTCTTCAGTGTGAGATGTTAAAGCAGCATCGTCAGCAAAGAGGAGTTCTCTGATGAGGACTTTCCGTACTTTGGACTTCGCTCTTAGACGGGCAAGGTTGAACAACCTGCCCCCTGATCTTGTGTGGAGGAAAATTCCTTCTTCAGAGGATTTGAACGCATGTGAAAGCAGCAGGGAGAAGAAAATCCCAAAAAGTGTGGGTGCGAGAACACAGCCCTGTTTCACACCACTCAGGATTGGAAAGGGCTCTGATGAGGAGCCACCATGTTGAATTGTGCCTTTCATATTGTCATGGAATGAGGTGATGATACTTAGTAGCTTTGGTGGACATCCGATCTTTTCTAGTAGTCTGAAGAGACCACGTCTGCTGACGAGGTCAAAGGCTTTGGTGAGATCAATGAAAGCAATGTAGAGGGGCATCGAACATCATGGGGCAGGATGTCAGAAATGCTCCATCCATCAATATTGGCGACCACGCTCTGGAAGTGGTTCAAGAGTTCACCTACCTAGGCTCAACTATCACCAGTAACCTGTCTCTAGATGCAGAAATCAACAAGCGCATGGGTAAGGCTTCCACTGCTATGTTCAGACTGGCCAAGAGAGTGTGGGAAAATGGCGCACTGACACGGAACACAAAAGTCCGAGTGTATCAGGCCTGTGTCCTCAGTACCTTGCTCTACGGCAGCGAGGCCTGGACAACGTATGCCAGCCAAGAGCGACGTCTCAATTCATTCCATCTTCGCTGCCTTCGGAGAATACTTGGCATCAGGTGGCAGGACTATATCTCCAACACAGAAGTCCTTGAAGCGGCCAACATCCCCAGCTTATACACACTACTGAGTCAGCGGCGCTTGAGATGGCTTGGCCATGTGAGCCGCATGGAAGATGGCAGGATCCCCAAAGACACATTGTACAGCGAGCTCGCCACTGGTATCAGACCCACCGGCCGTCCATGTCTCCGTTATAAAGACGTCTGCAAACGCGACATGAAATCGTGTGACATTGATCACAAGTCGTGGGAGTCAGTTGCCAGCATTCGCCAGAGCTGGCGGGCAGCCATAAAGACAGGGCTAAATTGTGGCGAGTCGAAGAGACTTAGTAGTTGGCAGGAAAAAAGACAGAGGCGCAAGGGGAGAGCCAACTGTGCAACAGCCCCAACAAACAAATTTCTCTGCAGCACCTGTGGAAGAGCCTGTCGCTCCAGAATTGGCCTTTATAGCCACTCCAGGCGCTGCTTCACAAACCACTGACCACCTCCAGGCGCGTATCCATTGTCTCTCGAGATAAGGAGGCCCAAAAGAATCATAAAAGCCATGCCCTAAATAGGTGGACAGTAAAAATAAAAAGCTGTATCATATTAGATGCTCATAGTTATTTGTATATCTGTAGTTTGTGAGGCTGAGTTTATTTATCTACCTGCAGTGGGTGAGGAGAGTATTATTTTCCTGAACCAATTAAAAAACATGAATTTCACTATCATTGGTGTCATGATCCTGTTTTTTTTTCTCTCTCCTGGGAAATATGCAGTGTGCCTTTAAGGCTGTAAGATATTAGTACTTCTTTAAGGCTGCCAGCTTCAGAAGTTACTGGAAAGTGCATCTTGGTTGCCCTGGATACAGCCATAGAGAGAGGGAGAACAGGACATATAATGTTTCCGTGTAACTTCAAAATACTGGCTTTGCAGCGACAGTTGGGACACAGACTCAGACTGTTCTGGCACATGAAGAAAAGAGAAGAGCTCTGCCTCAGTCTCTTTAAACCCTATTTATCATTCCCTGTCTGAATTCTGAAAAGTCAAGCCAGATTAATTGTTTAAAAAAAAATGCTATTTGTTGATTTGCTGTGTTCATCACTGGAAAGAAGAGCAACACTTCAACTGCTGAATTAGACTACTGAATGTCCTACCGTTGAAGAACCTGTTTTTTCCAATCGGACAACTGCAAAGATTTCAAGCAACCTTGGACTGCTTCTACATTGAAGATTCCATTTCGTCAGGAAGCATAATCTGAAAAGACTTCGTTGTTATTTCTGGTTTTTTCGGGCAGCTAATTAAACACCAAACTACCGTCAGTTTAGGTATATGTTTGCGAATGCAGGAGTTAGATTCATTAAATAAGTTATAAAGTCTTCCGATATTGGTTTATCTTAGTAGTGTTTTAAGATTTTAGTTTTTTTCTAATAACAGTTAATTTGTTGATATCTAAAGATACCTGGTTTGGTTCACCTCATTCTGGGGTTACTAGATTGTTCAATTCAGCTGTGGCTTTCTTTGATTTGGGAAGCTTTAAGATATGTAGGATGCAATCTGTGGAATGGCGGGACTGAATTGACTGTGTTGCTCCCACTACAGTCATAATATTGATTGGGGGCTTTGTCTTGAATGGTCGTGACATAACATTGGGAAAACCACTTATAAACTTCTCTGAATTCTTGTACCAATATGTCTTCTACCCACCCTTGAAACAGCATAGCCTCCCACTTAACATAAGCAATGCCAGGGAGGATCCACTAATAAATAAGTCATACATTGATGTCTTGTTGAAACAAATTAATGTCAATGGCAGAGCAAATCCTAACAACCAAAACCCCACCAGGCTGCTAAGTTCCGGATATTAAGACTAATCTTGTTAAATCTCATTTGAGATTGAAGAGAATATATATTATAAGCCATCTTCATGTGGAAAAAGCCTGCTAAAAATGTGATTTATTTTTTCCTACATGTTAAGCTCAGAAGCCCAAAACTGAATTGGGATTTTGTTATGTTTTGTCTTGATTTACATAAGATTTGAGATAATTGCCAAATATAGGTGATATTTTGCTGGAATTCCGCATTACTGAGTTGATGCTATCAATTGGTTTCACTTTTTTAATCTGGGATGATTCAAACCAAGGACTCAGTGAATGAGTTTTAAACAACAGCAACTGGTTGTTAAGAAACCAGATTAATGTTGATTACTGTATAATAGATGCAAAGTATTTTCAGACCATTGCAACAAACAGAATATAATGTCTGACACCTACCTCTGATTAACTATCTGATGGCTGAAAACATTCTTGCACAGTGTTAACCAACATTAACCAACATTCTAGTTATGTCTAAATAATGCCTTGCTCCTACGATGAAGTCTTCTGTTTGTTATGAGTTAATAATTTGCCTTAATTTTGTGGATGCTAGAACTGCTATTTAGAATTCATTTAAACATGTTTTTTTCTGATCAGTGTCATATTTTTAAATTGTACGAATAGAAAGGAACACAGATGTTGAAGGAAATTCTGAAGATAGATGGTGCAAGTTCAGCCCCTGAGAAAGAAACTAATGTATCCTCTAATGTAAAACAAGAAAGCTCTCTAACTTCCACTGCCCATCTTGAGAAACCAGGATATACCTCCCACCAACGTCCAGTAAAAAAACTTGGTAAGTAATAAATGCCATTTAAACTGATGCACTATAGTACTGTTAGCCTGTTAACATTCGTCCTGTTAAAGATTCAAGTCCATAAGAGGATGGGGGTGTGTGGGGCGTGCCTGACTGCAAACCAGTACCGAATCACCAATGGACTCCCAACAAAGAGCCTGAATTTGAAGCTCAGTCTCAACTAGCATTCATACTTGTTGTGTTTACTTATCTCTGGAGATGAGCAATCTTGCTTGGGAATGGGAGATCTCGCGTTGCCATCAATGTATGCAGACAAGTGGTGCAATGTCGCTTTGTGTCTATGATTCAAATCTCTGCCGTGAAATTCATCAAGCAGAGGCCATGCACTTCCTTATACAGTAGGAAACGTAATGGGAGACTCACCATGGGCCATATAGGCACATCTGTAATTGATCAATTCCAAAACTATTGAGTTGGTGGTAGTCTGTGACTCTGTTATATGCACTTTGTCATGGAAAATGGGTGCGGGGAGAAAATAACTTGATAGACAGTAACCAAAACTATATAGCATTACCTAATTGAGCATGAAACCATTTGGAGAAACCGTTCACCCCCCCCTCCCCCCCAGCTAACTTTCTTCGATCCTCCGTTTCTGGTGTTTTGACTCCACACTAAGCTATGTTGCTCTGCCGATGCTAGATGCCCTCTGCTACCTTATCCAAGTACCCATTATTAATATGGGAGACTTAATGGTGAAAGCGAATGATGGCAGGCTATCTGAATGCAGGAGCTTAAATCAGATTAAAGCTTATCCTGCTCTAAACCTGTCATCATCACCCATGCATTTGAAATAGACATCACTGAATAGTAATTAGACATGGTGTAACCCATTTGTACCATCAAATCAGTTCTTCTCACAGGCCATGTACAATCATCAACACGATCTAATCACCTAAAGAATGATTCACCAGAGCTTTTCATGCCTCTCAAAAGTAAGTTGAGTAAAACTCATGCAATTTACCAGTTGAACTGGTGTCAGATCTGTACAATTATTCTGAAGACTTTCTCCCTGTTATTTGCTGCTAATATTGGTGTAAAACTTGTCTGCAAGGATCAGTTATCAGTGATTGGCTGCAACCATTTTATTTTCATCAATTTACGTTAGATTGGGGATTTACAGTGTTTGTGTCAAGGTGAGGTAGCTGAATTACCATAATCAACACTATTGGCTGAAGTTGTTTGTTGGATTTTGCTCATGATAATTAAGCTCCTTTGACTTTGTGTTATGTGACTCCAAGCTAATTCCTTGGTCATATTAGAACTTCATTTTAAAAAATACAGAAAATTAAAACTTTGGCTGCTTTTTTTAAAATGCAGTGAGTGGCCATGGTATACTGTTAATTTAAACCAATATACATTGTTGAATTTTCTATTTAATTCCAAGTGGCAAAATCCTTATGTTTACATGCATATTTTATAGAAACTAGCTCAAAATGTACCTTTTCTTGTGTGGATTTTTTCTCCCAGCTGCGCAAATCAACAAACCTCAGGGCTCACTGGGTGGAGAAATCTCAGGGCATTATCGAGGACGACAGCAGCTTCCTTTATCCACCCCAGTGTCAGAGTTGCTCGCCATTTGTGCTAGAATTGGTCTACCACATCCAGATTTCTCCTTTATCACGACACCACAGGTTAGAACATATTTGAATAATTACATAAACCTAACAGTTTATTGCTCACTGATTAGCTACATGCTAGTGAATCAGCATGCTAAGTACTAGTAATCTTTTACTGACCAAAGGCAAACCTGATATCATTTTCAGTTTTTAGTCTTTGAATTGGTTCTAAAGAATTTACTTGTTGCACTTCTCTCAGTTGAAATATAATTATGATAATTAAGATTGGATTGTTGGGCATACATATGTCAGAGTTTTGCCATGCAAGTTGGTATTTTTCCCAAGGACACTGATTATTTTTAATCATCTTTCCAAATCTCCCCACTACAAGCTTTTATAGAAAATTATGATTCATTCCACAGTCCACTCAAATCAAATCCTCATGCCACTCTTACTTGGGCTGTGTAAACAAATGTCAAACATGTCTGTATTTTCCACTTTCGATCAGATCCATTCTTATTGATGCAGAACCTGCCCCTGTTGATCCCAGCTGCTGGATTCCCATCTGTGAACTAGCCTAATGCAAAGCAGTTAAGATATGAGCTTTCTTACAGTCATAGTAAATGGGTCTGTTACCCTGTAAGAGCATTGACATTTTGGAAACATCCAAATGTATTGTGCTGTCTTTTTTTTTAGAAATATCTTAAATGAAAATTTTACTGTATGGTGTGAGACATTGTGCCCATAATCCTGTGTGCATGTTTCTAAGTATTTCCAGATTTCTTTTGTCCCTAAGCTTGGCTATCAAGGTTCAGATCTATAATTGGAACTCATTTATCAGCTTTGAGAACAGTATTTCATATTGCAAAAATTTATTTTGTTACGAGAATTTGTCAGTAAAGGAACATTTCGTTATTTTGAGAATTTTTCACAGTAAAAACTATATTCATTTATATAGCACCTTTCATAACCTCGGGACAACCCAAAGTGCTTTACGGGCAATTAAGTACTTTTGAAGTATAGTCGCTGAAGTAATGTCAAAATAGTGACAGCCAATTTGCACACATCGAGGTCCCACAAACAGCAATGAGATAAATGACCAAATCCATTTTCAGTGATGTTGGTTGAGGGATAAATGATGGTCAAGACAGCAGGAGAACTCCCCTGTTCTTCTTTGAATTGTGCCATAGGTTCTTTTATGCCCACCTGAGAGGGTTTAATATCTCATTTAAAAGACAGCAGCTCCAAAAGTGCAGCAGTTCCTCAGAACTGCACTTAAGTGTCAGCTAGATGATGTGCTCAACTCTCTGGAATGGTGCTCATCAGCACCATTCTCTTGAAAGGTCACAGACCTGAAACCTTAACTCTGCTTCTCTTTCCACAGATGCTGCCAGACCTGCTGAGTATTTCCAGCACTTTCTGTTATTATTTTATATTACAGTAACGCTGATCAAGTAAATTCAGTATCTAGCAATCTAACCAAGGGGCTCCCAATTGGAGAATTTGTGAGAGGGTGCTGACCTGTACTGCACTGCTAGTTCTTAGCAATGGTGCCTAAAGTTTATTTGTCGGGCATATGATATTGAATTAATCATTTTAACCCTTATTTGCTTTAAACCATGTGTTTCAGATTGGGAGGATGGGGCAAAGCAGTAAATATTATTTTCAATAATCCCTAAACAATCAACAATCAAGGATACTGTATACAGGAAGACATTAGTTTTTTTTAAATAATGTACACAGTTAGAAGTTTGAGGAAGAAATGGAATGCGTTTTGGAAAATAGTAAAGATGCCTTTGTAATAATCTACTTAAAACTCAATATGCTATATAATCCTAATTGTTTTAGCAGCTAACTGGTAGTGTTGGTGCTGATTGTTTGGAGAAACTGTGCTCTTTAAATGTGTGGGAGGTAAGGAGCATTTGGTTTACCAAGATGCCGTGTAATTTACTTACAAAATAAGCATAAATCGTGAATTGGAAGAGAAAATTAGTGCTCTTATATAAAGGTTTATACGCTCAATATCCCAATAAAGAAGGACTGGTATTGAAATGCTTTCAGTTAGTGGGAAATCACTTACTCTAAAAGGGTACTTTGTGTTCACAAAATAATTGGCTCCAATGGTTCCCGAAAATGTAGTAATTTATAGTGTGCTTTTTTTTATATCTGGTTATCCTTTTTCATCTTTTTATTTTTAGTGAGTGACATTGGACTGGATTTTGTGCGGATGGTAGGGCTCCTGGCGCCAGACCAAAAGGGTGGGGGGGTAGCCCACCTCGGCCAGCTGGAGACCCCTTCCCCGGCGTGATCCGACTGCGTCGAGCCAATTAATAGTGTGGCGCTGGGATCCCCGTACCTTTTAAAGCATATTTGTCCAAGATACGGCCAGCGAGCCAGAGTCCGGCCCACGGATGTAAACTGCCAGAATGTCAGGCACCTTGGCGGGCAGCTATAAGTTTGTTCGGATCCTGCTCCTGCACAATATGGCTACGCCTAGCGGAGAGGCGGCGTTCACAGCCTGCCTCTATAATCA